>NC_083314.1:61419538-61611280 GCF_963455315.2 Globicephala melas | reverse complement strand
GGTATGTCTTTCCATAGATTAGTCCTATCCTAACATTAGATTGCAGTATATGTGGTTAAAGGCACTGGCATAACATTTAGAAAATTATAATGATAGCAGAGCCCTTGCTAATTAGATGCACGCCACAATCTATACTTTGGGATTGAAGAAATTAGTAAAACCATTTTGTTTATCTTGTAAATGATTGCTTTTACTGTCAGATTGTCATTTATTAAGGCATTTTAAGTTAAGAGTAAATTCATCTCGGTCTTGGCAAAGTCACCTGTGAATTTCTTCTGTCCAAGCCAAGTACTGAGAAGGGAGAGACTAGAAGAGAGCCTTGGTACCCCCCTTAGAACTCTGTCTCTACCAGTCTTCACGACAGTATAATAATGATAATCTCTTCTTCAAGCCACCTTAGGTTTCATGCTTGTTCTGACCCCACTTGCTCTCCAGTCACTGCTTTCCCTTCTGAACTAACACAATCTTATGATTGTAATTCATTATTTATAATTTTGTTTCTGTTTCTTAAGCTTTATCTGTGTTCATGTACTTGTCCTACAGTACTACCTTTAGAAGAAAAATCATTTTACTGTATTTCCTTGTTCTTTTGAATCTCTTCTCCTCCTTGGAGGTACTTAGAAAAATGCTTATACAAAATAGGTACTTGATAAATGCACCTCTTTAAGAAAAGTCTGGTGCTTATTTCAGTTTTTGTATTTTTAATAGTTATATTATTTTGCTTGCTTTGTAGGCACACAAACCAATGGTCTGGACTTTCAGAAGCAGCCTGTGCCTGTTGGAGGAGCAATCTCAACAGCCCAGGCCCAGGCTTTCCTTGGACATCTCCATCAGGTAGAATGTTCTGCTCAACCATATGTGAGAGTAAAAAACGGAGGCGTGGAATGCTAGGGCCTGGGGAAGCGATTTCAGAATGTGGGACTGTTTAAGTTGATTAAAGCCTGGTGCTATCAGCATCTAATCATGTCATTCTGAATGGTTAGTATGGAATCCTATAGCTTAGTTGACTGTATAGCTATTGACCCCACAGCTGTGTGAACAAAAGAGTTCCTTGTTACAAACAGAATATATTTATGACAACTGGGTTACTGTTTTTGTGAGTGTGGTCTGTGATGGCTGACTGAAGGTAGTAAATGACAAAGTCATCCAAAATGATGTAGCTCCCATTGCCTGAGACCTGCTCTGTAAGGCTCTGAGCTCACAGCTCATAGCCCTTCTTTAAAACAGCTTCAGACCATTTTGATTTGGGCTACTCAGAGCCTTTGCTTGACTGTGAACCCCCTGGTTTGGGGTTCAACTTTATTACCCTTATGTTACATGAATTTCTCCCAAGTCTAAAACAGGCTGTGGATTCTGTTCATCCACATTTTAGCTTTAAGGTATAGGGAAGGAGAATATAAAAACAAACATTGACTCCCCAAGAGTTTTGGGATGTGGGAACTGGTTGAAAATGGAAAGTAAATAAAACAATGAAAACATTTGGGAGATAGATTATCAGAGTGTCTCAACCCCTTGATTTATATTAACATAAATCAAGATTTATTTATGATAAATTTATTTATGACTTATTAGAGCAATACTTTGTGTAACTTGGTGATCTTTACCTCAGATAAACCCTAGAACCAATTTAGTGTTCAAATTGTGTTGGTCAGCAGTGTTGGTGGTAGTGACTTTAGTGATGATAGCGCCTGATGGTATTAGTGGTAGAGGTTCAATGAAAAGCACATATGGACATAAAATAGTAGATATTCAATAATTATTTGTTGAACAAATGAATGAATGAATGAATGGTAAAATATATGGGAATACAGGAAGAAATGATTAACTCATCCTGTGTAGTCTCTAAGACATTATCGTAGAGAGGATTTTTGAGCCAAGTTTTAAAGGTTGTTGGGAGCTAGCTAAATGGAGTTGTAAAGGGATGCTCTCACTTTTTATTTTCAACTTTCTATTTTGAAAACTTTCAAATCTATAGAAAAGTTATAACCGTAGAACAATTTTCAACCAAAAGCTCTTCATCTGGCATCACTAATTGTTACTTTATTACCATATATTCTTAATCTGTGTGTGTTTGTACACATACATTTTGTGTGTTTATATATATGTCAACTTGTCCCATTATTGTGATACTGAATTTGATCATTTGATTAAGGTAGAGTCTCAGATTTGTCTACTGTAAAGGTAACTTTCTTCCTCATAATTAGTAAATAATGAGGAGATACTTTAAGACTTGTAAATATCTTGTTCCTCAACAGACTTTTACCCAGAAACATCATGATTTAAATAAAATTACAAAGAAACTTTATCTCCTTTAAATCTTTGTACCTGAAACTCTTTCCTCTGGCTCTTTGACTTCTTAGCCTTTAATCTTAAACATACTATCTTTTCATATAATTCTCCCTTGGTTATACTATGTCTAAAGTGTGTTCTCCAGAAATCTCTGGATTTTGTTCTGTTTTAGGTGCTTTTTTCTCTTTTCTCTCTCTTTTTTGTTTTTTATTTGGGGGGAGGGTTCTTATTTCAACTCACAGGACTTTCAGTTTAAATAAAGGACACCGCACTCAGTTAATTTTAGTTAGCTCTGAACTCTATACTGATCTCCATACCAACACTTATATTTAAGTTCAGGAAATCTTGATGCTGTGTGATAAATCCAAAATGGAATTCTTATCTTCATGTTAATGACACTACCATTTTCTGAGTCTTCCAAATTTGAACCTGGAATAATACATGACTTTTTTTTTCTTCATCTATATCCAGTCAGTTGCCATGATCCTATGTAGCACCTTGAAATACTGTTCATGTTTCCTACTTCTAATTCCCACTGCTGCCATTCTAGGGTTGGTTTCCATGTATTCTATCCTAGTTTATATAACAATCCAGTTATTTTGTACAATGTTGCTCAATTTGGATTTGTCTGATGTTTCATCACAATTAGATCAGGTTATATACTTTGGGAAGGAATACACTATAAATAACGCTTGGTTCTAACTCAGTAAAACATACATTTGTAGAGGCTTGTTGATGACCACCTCTAATGATGGATGTCAACAGTATTAGACTAGAACTTCCCCGATTTCTTTACTTAATAGGTCCAGCTCGCTGGAACAAGTTTACAGGCTGCTGCTCAGTCTTTAAATGTACAGGTAAGCTGGGATATGGGATTATGGATCAATTTTTCTATTCATTTTTACCATATTTTTCTAATTTTCTGCAATGAGTATACAATAATTTTATAATGAAAATACTTAGAATTATTACTTTTTTTCTTACGGAATCTCATAAAGATTTAAATAATGATAATAGTTGCCATTAATGAAAATCCATTTTATATTATTCCACTGTGAATGTCCAAAGGTGAACAAGAAAAGTCTACTTTTAAAGTTTTATATGTAAGTTCGGTAAAAATGTTTCTCAGTTGTACAGCCATAACACATGCCTAAACACAAAGCAAAAGAATACCTTAAATGTCCTTTTGTTTCCAAATATATTTTTATTTATCATTTTTCATATCTTAGGAAAACACTATAGTATAGGAAAGAGCACTGGAATGAAAGACAGAGGTCCTAGGTTTGAATTCTCATTCTGCCACTAACTAGCTGTTTGAACTTTGGCAAGTCACTTAACCTCCTGGGGCGCATTTTTTTCTTATACAGTTGGCCCTCCCCTCCCCAGGTTCCACATCTGCTGGTACAGAGGGCTGGCTGACTGTGAGGGACTTTAGCATCCACAGATTTTGGTGTCCATGGGGGGTCCTGGGACTAATCCTCTGTGGATACCAAGGGGCAACTGCGTGTATTTAAGTGGGGAAATTTAGAAGATTGCCAGAGGTCCTCTCTGCTCTAAAATGTTGTGAGTTTGAGGATTGCAATTAAACATATTTATAAACATTAATGGGCTTCATACAGTCAAAATTTTGAAGATAACACTTAAATCTGGGTGCTTTGTTTCTATGAACCATATGGTAAAACGTGCAAAGTTCAAGTATTATGCATGACTCCATAATATTTCAATCAACCTGCTGCTTCCTTTCATTATAGTGTTTAGGTAACTAACAGTCAAGAGGAAAAAACAGTATTCTGGAAGGTTGATTTCAGTGTTGCTAATGACTAAAGACCTTGGGTTGAGCATTCCATGAAACCGAGTAGAGTATGGACCTAGTAACACATGGAGACAAGAAGAGAAAAGAAAAGGAGATAATGTGACCTTCCTTTCTGAGAGGGAGGAGGCGGAAAATTGCCTTGGTTTCCATGGTAAACTTTCATCCCTTAGAGAGATGTTGGCAAACAGGCTGAATCTCCAGTGCGGAATGTTTACAGTCTTGCACTGTAATTATCTCTCAATGACTGGCAGAATTAATCAGAGCCTTTATGTTAATTAGCCTTGCTGCAGTCCCCAAAACAGGTGGTGGGAAATATGCAAATCTATGCAGAATTTTCATGCTCTGCATAACCAGTTTTAATTACCATAAAATTTTCTCTCAGTGCCCCTTTCCAGGAGTATGTTCTCTTTCCCTCTTGACTGCAGCATTTTCTCTCTAAGTTTGTGTGTTACTTGATGGGGGATGCTAAATTTATAGTTCTTCAAAATATTAGATGAAAAGTTCTGTGGGTCAAGTAATCAATTTATAAGATGGTATATAAGGAAGTTTTAGACTGACCACCAAAGACATGTCAAAATGTTGGAATGGAGGGTCTGTCTAATGTAAACATAGGTTGAAATTGTATTCTTCACGTACTCCTTACTTCCAGAGTTGAGGATTTGGGTTTGTGAAAAATTCTGTTGACTTGTGGAGGACCAAATTATTTTTTCTTCTTAAAAATTATAATTGCAGCTTTGCTGATATTGGAACAAAAAGTCTGAAAACTTAATACATAAAATTAGGAAAATACAAAGGTTTAGAAGAAAGGAAAAGAGTGAAATCAGAAAACTCATGATTAGATAAGTCTGTATTGTAAATAATTCTTAAAACATGGAATTGTGAGTACATTTTTTTAAAATCAACTATTTTAAATCTTTTATTCCCCCCGCCCCACCTCAGTCTAAATCTAATGAAGAATCGGGGGATTCACAGCAGCCAAGCCAGCCTTCCCAGCAGCCTTCAGTGCAGGCAGCCATTCCCCAGACCCAGCTCATGCTGGCTGGAGGACAGATAACTGGGGTAAGTTTTCACTGAGAAATTTGTAACAAACTTTCTCTGTGTCAGAACTGCCACTGGGGGACTTCCCTGACAGTCCAGTGGTTGAGACTTTGCCTTCCAGTGCAGGGGGTGTGGATTTGATCCCTGGTCAGGGAGCTAAGGTCCCACATGCCTCACTGCCAAAAAACCAAAACATAAAACAGAAGCAATATTGTAACAAATTCAATAAAGACTTTAAAAAAATGGTCCACATCCAAAACTTTCAAAAAAAAAAACTGCCATTGGTCAATATCTGATTAGATCTGTTGGCTGTAGCAGACAGTAGTAACATGGCTATGCCTGGCACTGTTATGTCTTTAAAGGAACTTCCTGCACCGTAAGCAGCTCTGAGAAAGGAACTATCTTTGTCACGAGTTTTCAGGGTATTTTTTCTTACTATTGCAGATATGCTCTGGGTAAACTAAGGACTTTTTAAAATTCACGTTTCAACCGTTGCTTCATCATGCAGTGGCGTCACGATCCCATGGTTGAGACAGTTACAGTGATGAAATTGTAGTTGTCAGTTTGGAGTTATAACATCACTGCAGAGTAATGGATTAGTACCTACAAAAGAAAAACATTTTAAGTTACCGTATAGTGTTCTAAAATGAAACTTCTGATCTCATATCCTGGCTCTGTAGTTTACTGTATTGGCTAATTACTTCATCTCTCTGTGCCTCAGTTTTCCTTCAGTTAAATGAAGATGTAATAATACTTATCTAACAGTATTGTTTTAAAGATTAAGAGTAATAACATACATAAAACTCATAGAACAGTGCTTGGCATGTAGTAGCATTCAATAAATGTCATCTGTTTTTATCAGTAGTAAATTGGCCTGTGCAAATATATTAAGCTTTTAACTTTTGAGCTATCTTCGCTCTGAGACATCATTAAAAATATTTTTCCAATGTTGACAATTTGTCTATTAAGTTATCTTTTTGGGGGGGTCAAGAGGAGTGGTAAGTTATTTGTTATTCGATTCACATCACGTCAACCCACAAAATTTTTTATTTCCTTCATTTCAGTTAAGTTTGTTTTGGCAGTGATGGAAGGCTCTTTTAAGAACTGTTGCAAACTTGTTTACAAAATCCCATCAGTAGAGATTAATATATGTTTACATGTTATATAAAATATTTATAAACGTGTATCTCGAAGCGTATTGGGTTTTTGAATGATTTGATTTTGATTCTTATATCTCTAATGCACAAACTGTATCAGACCCTTTTTGAAAGAGGATTGTGCCATTAAGTGACTGTACATGCGCTTCAGAATATTCCTTCTTGGTTTGATCAGAACATGTCACCAAAAAGAAGGTAGAACATACTTATCACTTTAAGTGTGTTTGAAATAAGTTGCACTATGAAAGCAAGTTTAAATCTTCAAATACATTTCCTGTTTTCTTTGGGGTTTGTTTTGAGTGACTAGTGTTTACAATAGTTGGAGACACTTGGGATTCCAGGTTCAGAATGGCTGGAGCTTCTATTAAACTTGGGCATTAGGATTCATTTGCATGTAAAGAGAGCGGCTGTCACCACCTGTTTCACAGAGATAATGTGTTGGAAAGAGGATGTAAAGTTGCAGAGACCCAATGCTTTCAATAACAGAAAAGGCTGTTGGGGAGGAGGCTGTAGGGACTTGGAAAAGAAACAAATGGACCTCATATTCTTTAGTCATATCTTAGGACATAATGAAATGATGGAATATGGCAGGGATTCATGCTAATGGGAAGCAGCTGGGCCTTATCAGTTCTTTCCTGGTCAGATCCAGCATCCTTGTTCCTCATTCATCTGACTAATCACTTGCTGTTCTGTTGGGTGTAAATTTCTTTTCATATCCTGTCAGCATTGATTCTTTTTTTTCTTGCTTACTAGTTAATTACTTTTTTGCCTGAACCCTAGGGCCTTGGACAAGCTTGAATGATTAAGTCCAGAGTGAGGACCACCATTTTAATTTAAATGGTCTGCAAGTCCTGGTAGCTTGATGGCTAATGAACATTTTATTTTAGCCTCATGCTAACCATGTGAAGTTGGGTAGCTAAGGTTTAATACCACTTGAGTTGCTTACTTCAAAACAGTGGCCTTGCATTAGAGGCCAGTCTCCTTCAACCCTTTCCGACTGTTTGTCCTGATTTTGTTTAGCTGACTTTGACGCCAGCCCAGCAACAGTTATTACTACAGCAGGCACAGGCACAGGCACAGCTGCTGGCTGCTGCAGTGCAACAGCATTCCGCCAGCCAACAGCACAGTGCTGCTGGGGCCACCATCTCAGCCTCCGCCGCCACGCCCATGACTCAGATCCCCCTGTCTCAGCCCATCCAGATCGCACAGGTGAGTGAGTAACTCTCATTGCTGGGGCAGGAAGGGAGGAATAAAATGGCAGGTTTTCTTTGGTATTAAGCTTACTTTCTGATTGTTAGTGTGAGGTAAGTGGTGTAGCCTTCTTTACCACTGAACTAGAAATAATACATTTGTTTGCTTATTTGAGTTGATATTATAAACACATAACTGATTATTTGAATAACTGACTGTTTAAGTGACAATTCTTGAATAATTGGCTGGCATATTTCTGAAGCAGGGGATTACTGTATTTATTTTAATTAGCTAATTACAACAGGCATGGGTTCTTTCATGTGCTCTGCAGTGAATGTTGCCACCCATGTGTGAGAGAAACTGCACGTCATCTTTCTGCTAGAGTGATTAGCTCTGTGCAGAATTGCATTAGAGTGTTGTTTGGCTTTAATTTTCGCATTTTAGGGCAAAGTATCCAGAGATAATAAAAATTTATTTAAGAGGCATAGACAGTTCTACCAAGGAGGAAAAAAGCTAAATGAAATCCTTTATCTCAAGGAGAGGAAAAAAGTATAAGTAGTCATATCAGTGAAATGTATGAAGAGTTATTATGAGTCTAGTGCAGATAATTATCTTTATCCCCCCAGAGAAGGCTCAGAAATAGACTTAAATTGTAGCTAGAGTTTGACTAAACATTAAAAAAGAACCAATTAACTAAAAGTGTACAGAATAGATGTCAGGCTAATCTTTATGACTGTTATATACAATCTTTATCAAGATCATGTTTTTATTTTGGCCATTTTTTTCATCACCAAATAAATGTTTTTAGTGCCTAAGCTGTGAGACTCTATGTTGACATTATTCTAATAAGATAATATACATGAAAGTATGTTGAAAATTATAAAATACTAGGCCAATATAAGCAAGTTTAATATGTTGTAGATCAGATTTTTATATGGATAGCTATTTTTTTTAAAATTTTTACACTGATTTCTCAGTTGAGTTACATAGGCTGGTGCCACATTTCATGAATCATTATAAATCTTTTAATTTATTGATGCAAGTTCAGATGTAGCACTCTCAATTTTTGCTTAACAAGAGAAAACTCTAATCAAACACTTAAAAACTCAACCTATTCTTTTCTCACTTGAGAGAAAAACCCATATTGGTCTCTACATGTTAAAAACACAACCATAAGCATTTGTTCTGAGGGAATTTTAAATAACTGTTGAAAATTAGATACAGCATAAGTCACGACACAATATATGCCCACAGAAATAACAAGTCCTTGTAGCAGCTCCAGGTTTCTTCACATGCTTTGTGAATGCACCCAGAGCACATCCTTGTTGGGAGTTTATAAGAATGTCAAATATTAACTCTTCTTTATTTGGATGACAGAATTCATCATCTGGGAACCTTAAGATTAAGCAAGCTTTTATTTCAGAGTCTCCAATCCATGTTTTAATCCTAATTTTTTAGGATCTGCAACAACTGCAACAACTTCAGCAGCAGAATCTCAACCTGCAACAGTTTGTGTTGGTACATCCAACCACCAACCTGCAACCAGCGCAGTTTATCATCTCACAGACGCCCCAGGGCCAGCAGGGTGAGCGCCTCCTTAGAGCTTATTAGTGGTACGGTACACCAAGGCTGTCCACTTGTGTGACATACATGCTGACTACTGTCATTTTGGCCCAGAAGCTGTCCATTAGAACAGTGTTTTTATTAAATTTTATTTAACTTTAAGCTCAGTATTCATGTTGGGAAAAATATTTTTTTTGTCATGCATACCTAATTATTGAAGGTCATCCTTCACTGCCTTTCATCTGTTTAATCAGTAAGGAGGACCATGGGTTTGGCCAAAATTCTAAATTAAATCCTTCAACATGCTGAACATACATTGGATAAATTGCTTTTATGTTTCGATAGTTTTTCATGGGAATGTGTTCAAAGAATGGGCTGAGCATTGTAAGTATACGCTTCTAACAATCATTTGTTTTCTTTTAAAGTTTAAGAAGGAGAGAGTGTCATGTTAGAAATTGTGCAAATTTTGTGAATTATAAAAAACATCTTCAAGGCCTTTTAGTGCTGAATATTGTTGTGTTACTGCTGTATAAAGTTCAATCATGTTTGTAATGGAATCAGTATAGACAGTATCAGAGTATCAAGGCTTCAACTCAAGGAACATTAGTGCATCTCTATTGATTCCTCATTATTTCTGTTTTTTAGCCTTTTTTCTTCTTGATCATTCATTCCAAAATCTTTTGTTGTACAAATAACCTATTCCACTTTTAATGGATAGGATAGCCTGCACCTTTAATGAACTAGATAGTTCTCTGTCCCAGCATATACTAACTGTTTCTAATGGCTTCTGGGTTAAGAAGTTGAGCTTTTTTTTTTTTTTTGGAGTTTCAAGCTGCTTCCATTTAGAATGCTTCTTCACTTTCATCCATTCCTTGGTAAAATAAAGAATTGGCCAATCAGAGAGGTTATTCAGGTTACGCTAAAGACATCTACCAGTTTTAGTTTGTTCCATATCTTATTGCCCAAATTGTATTTAACAAGACTGAATTTTAGGCAAATAAGACATTAAGAGTTTTAAGACCAGTAAGCCTATCTGGGGATCAGTTGGAAATTTTCACTTCACTTTCTCATTTTTTCTTTTGCCATTTGTTCAAGGTAATCTTTAATGTTTGACATAACATGTTTGTGTTTTACAGGTCTCCTGCAAGCGCAAAATCTTTTAACGCAACTACCTCAGCAAAGCCAAGCCAACCTCCTACAGTCGCAGCCAAGCATCACCCTCACCTCCCAGGTCGGTTTTCTTCCATGAGGGTTGCTTTCTTTTATCCTGTTGTCTTGAGACTCTGTGGGGATTTGTTTAACTTAAAACCACAACCCCTTAATAAAAATAATTCAAATAGTTTTAAAAAACTCACCAAAATTTCAAAGCTGGGCTTATCAGCTTGATAAAGCAGTGCTACCAAATTGATGTAGTCTTTGAAAATCTTCAAGGAGTCCCTATTTTCTTATATTTTCATAAAGAATAACTGTGTTAGCACCAAATGATTAATGAGTTCTGGCTGTTTGACCACCCTCCCCACCCTGATATTTGGCAGTAGAGATTACCACTTGAGCTAGACCTAGAGCCTGAGTTAAAACCTATCATTGCCCTTTGCTCCTTCTCAGAAACTGCAGAGAAGCTCTTATCTCTGTGTTTTATTCCATCTCAACTTTTAGATGTTGCTTTAGCTAATTTTTACCAGAGTTTAAGGCATCTAGAGGGTCTAGGCAGGTCTAGGCGTCTAGAGGTTTAAGCTTTAGATCTAGTTCTGTTTCTTTCCTAGCTGTGACTTTGAGCATGTCATTTCACCTCTCTGCACCTCTGTTTCCTCATAGGTAAATTAGGTGATTGAACTAGCTGATCCTGAATTCCCCTTCCATCTCTGATTCTCTTTGTCCATAATCGTGGAA
Source organism: Globicephala melas (assembly GCF_963455315.2). NCBI lineage: Eukaryota > Metazoa > Chordata > Mammalia > Artiodactyla > Delphinidae > Globicephala > Globicephala melas. The sequence goes on along the minus strand of NC_083314.1, from coordinate 61,600,339 downwards.
GTTATCAGTTAACGCTAACAAATTACTAGATTTGACAAAATTCAACAACTTTATGATAACAACTCTTCTAGGAATTAGGAGGTAACTTTCCCAGCCTGCTAAAAGGCATCTACAAATAAACCATCATAAAGACTGAATACTTTCTCCCTAAGATCAGGAACAAGGATGTCCACTGTCACCACTTTTATTCAGCATTGCACTGAAGGGCCTAGCAAGGCAATAAGACAAGAAAAATAAATAAAGGACATATAGATTAGAAAGGAAGAAGTAAACTGTCTTAATTGGTAGATGACATGATTGTCTATGTAGAAAATCCAAATCCAAGGAATCCAAATCCAAGGAATCTACAAAAAAGTTGCTGGAATTAATAGTTGAGTTTAGCAAGTATGTAGGATACAAAGTCAATATACAAAAATCTATATACTAACAACAGGCATTTGGAAATTTAAATTAAGAAGAAAAATATTTACGGTAATTAGGGATAAATTTAACAGAACATTTGTAAAACCTATATATTGAAAACTACAAAATCTTGCTGAGTGAAATTGAAGAAGACCTAAATAAATGGAGAGATATAATGTGTTCATGAAGACTTTGGTTTTAAAATGTGAGTTCTCTCCAAACTGATCTATAAATTCAACACAATCCCAATTAATATCTACAGGCTTTCTTTGTAGAAGTTTGCATGGTGTTTCTAACATTTGTACAGGATTGTAGAGGACCTAGAATAGCCAAACAATTTTGAAAATTAAGAAAGTTGATGTCAAGAATTATTATGAAATACAGTAATAAAGACAGTGTGGTAATGGCATATGAATAGAAATGGAACAGAAGTCCAGTACACTCACACACATAGAGCCAACTGATTTCCCACTAAGATGCCTAAGGATTTCAGTGGGAAAAGGAAAGTCTTGTTTCAGGTGCTGAAACAATTTGCTAGCCATAGGCAAAAAAAAAAAAAAAAAAAGAACCTTACTCCTTATTTCACAATGATACACAAAGATTAATTTGAAAAGGGTTGCAGACCTAAATTCTAGAAGAAAACTTAGGGGAAAATCTTTGTATCCTTGTGTAAGATAGTGATTTCTTAAGTGGGACACAAAAAGCGCTAACTGTAAAAGAAAACAAATGATAAATTAAATTTCATAAAAATTAAAAGCTTCTGTTGAAAAAACAAAAAGAAAAGCCACAGACTGGAAGAAAATATTCTTAAAACTTTTATCTAATAAAAGACTTGTATCCAGAATATATAAAGAACTCATACAACTCAATAAGACAACGTGGTTTTTTTTAAAAGGGAGTGTATGCAAAATATTTGAAGATACTTCACCAAAGAAGGCACGTAAATACCCAATAAGCATATGAAAAGATGCTCAAAATTATTAGTCGTTAGGAAAATGCAAAAGAAATATCACTACACACCCATTAGAATGGCAAAATTAAAAAGACTATAATAATACCAAGTGTTGATGAGAAAATAAAGCAACTACAGCTCTTATATATTGCCTGTGGGGTTGCAAATTGGTACAGACACTTTGGAAAACATCTTGGCAGTTTCTTATAAAGTTAAATATACATGTACCTTATCACTCAGCAGTTCTACTCTTAGAAATGAATGCATCTGTCCACACAAAGACCTGTGTATGACTGACTGTTCATAGCAGTTTTATTCGTAATCACCCCAAAGTGGAAACAGCCTAAACATTCATCAGCTGGTGAATAGATAACATGAATTTTGGCATATCTATATGATGGAATGCTACTCAGCCATAGAAGGAAATGTACTTCTGATACATTCAACGTCATGTATGAATTTCAGAAGCATTATGCTAAGTGAAAGAAGCCAAACATAAAAGACTGTATACTCTATGATTCAATTTATATGGCATTTTACAACAGACAAAACTATAGGGACAGAAATCATGTCAGTGGTTGCCAGGGGATGGGGGCTAGGGGTGGGGATTGACAGCAAAGGACACAATGAAACTTTTGGGGGTGATGGAAATTTTCTGAATCTTAATTGTGGTAGCAGTTATATGACTATATAGTTGTCAAAACACATCAAACTGTACACTTTTAAATGGTGCACTTAACTGTGAATAAGCTGAATTATAAAAATGATGTTGGAAAAAAGCCTATACCAGCAATTCCTTCCTGGCCTACGAGCTTTGTAAACAGTGGCAGGGCTGTTGTAGCTTCATCCGGACTCCTGCTCACTGAATTTTACTCTACTATTTCTAGCTCTGGCCCAGTCCAGCCTGAGGTTTCTGGAGTTGGCGTAACTTATGTGTAACCACCCCACCAAAAGATACCCAAGCTATTTTTAGTCCTATATTATTTGAGAACGGGCCTACTTCAAGCCTAGAAATGAAGCAACCATCTGATAGTTGAGACTCACCTCTACTTATCAACCAGTTTCAGTGGGAAATTACAACCACATAGGACTCTAATATGGTTGGTACAGTTTTGGGCTCCTCCAGATGGTCATATTAAAGTTTTCTCACTGTCAACATGCCAGAGAGATAAATTTTGTTGTCTTCATTGAAGCAGGATGATAGAGAGGAGCTTACCCGAGGTGTAGGCCTGTGTAATTCCTCTTGTGCAGTTTTCAGGGCCAGTTAGTTCAGTTGGAGAAAGCATATTACTAATGGGGTCAGAGTTAGGGGTATATGACCCATTTAAATTACAAGAGAAAAGCACATAGCCATGGACTTCATCTGTAATCTTGTCCTATAATCTCTCACCTGGGCTTCTGTTCACAGGAAGGGTTAACTGAGCAGTTATGATGCAGAGTCAGGGCAGCACGTCCCAGTAGTGAATACTCAGAAGGGTGGGTTCTACTCAGGGGTTGTGAGTAAAACAGTGTAGCCTTGTGTTTGTGTAATACGGAGATTTAATATTTTCTTTAAAAAAAACAGATTTTTACCCTCATATCTGCAAATAAACTTTAGATGGATTTCAATAATTAAATATTTTAAAAGACATAGAAGAAGCTAGCAGAATATTAAAAGGAATTTTATCCAAGTTAGAAATAAAGCTTTCTCAGATTTGAAGCAACAGAAGATATTAGAAAGGAAAAAAACAAAAGTTCACCCAAATTATAATTTAAGACTTATGTATACTGAAAAATAAAAGGAAAAAAGCAGATTGGGAAAATTACTTGTATTAATACAACAGACAAAGGCTTTATCTATAACATTTGATTGAGCTCTTTAAGGATAAGGGTGAGAGTAAGGATGTCATTACAAATGGGTTACAGATGTGAGTTCAATTCACATGAAACGAAATACAGATAATAATTAACATGTGGGGAAAATTTGGCTTTAAGTAATAAGAGAAATATGAATTAAGGAAACAGCAAAGTACAATTTACTCCCTGAGTTAGCAAAACATTTTTTAAAACTGCTAAAACAAATCATGTGGAGAACATGGTATAGTGAGAACCAGCATTATGTATGATGTATACCAAAAGCCATGAAATTGTTTATGATGTACTCTTTATCCAGTTATAGAAAATCCTTTGTAAATTTATCTCAAAGAACTAATTACAAAGGTGGAAAACAGAACTGTATGCACAAGAGTTTTTCATTGTGGTGTTGCCTGTTAGTGAAAACAAATGAAAAAGTGCCTAGCAATGAAGAAATTGTTAAATAAATTATGATAATATTACCTTTCAGTCAGCCTTTGAAAATGATAATTACAATGATTGAAACAACATAGGGAAAAAAATTAAAACATAATGTTAAGTGAGAAAAGCAGAGTATAAAATTGTTACCATAATTACAGTTAAGGTTAAGAACGTAGATCTGAGGGAGGATGAAAACTTCTAGGGGTAATGGATAAATTTAGGGCATTGTATATGGTGATGGTATATATTCATGGATGTTTATTTAATCTTCAAACTCATCAAGATGTATACATTATACGTGTACAGCTTTTTTGTATGTCAGTCATACCTCAATTAAATAAAAAAAGTTCACTCTTCGATTTTATGCCCTATGGTCCATTCCAATGTATTAATCATATTTAAAAAATTACTCCGATCTGTGGGATGTATGCCTTGTTAGTAGAGATTTGAAAATTGTAATTTGTGAGAAACATTTACAGATTAAATTTAGTGCAACAAATTAAAAACAGCATAAAAAATGTAGCTCTATGGATGAAAACTTGAACAAGTAGACTGAAGTGAAGCTATTGTTATTTAAACTGTAGGTGATTTACTTTTCCCCCTTAAAATAGTTTTAATAATCTTATATGTTTTTTATAATATTGTGTTACAAGTTGGAGATATGATAGTGATAAGACGGGTATGGTCTCTGCTGTTTTGAAACTTATAGTTTAAGTGGCATGTTTATTATGATATAGATTCTTAAAAATAAAGACTGATTTATTAAATGGCATGAGATGCATGTATTCAAGCCATTTGAAAACCCAAAGACAATGGATTTCATTTTTGTGTATTCAAGTCTTTTCCATAGACTTACATGTTTAACCTTAACTGTAACTGTAGTGTATATAGCATCACACTCTGCTTTTCTCACTGGGTATTATGTTGTACCTTCTACAGTGACACATGGTCTTCATAGTTCTTGAATACAGCCATTTCCTTAAATTGTTTACTTGCAGCCATTCCGGATATAAACTTAAATATCTTGGTGTATGTTTGTTCTTATTCTTTTGTTCCTTCTCTAGCAGCCAGCCACCCCAACACGCACAATAGCAGCAACCCCAATTCAGACACTTCCACAGAGCCAGTCAACACCAAAGCGAATTGATACTCCCAGCTTGGAGGAGCCCAGTGACCTTGAGGAGCTTGAGCAATTTGCCAAGACCTTCAAACAAAGACGAATCAAACTTGGATTCACTCAGGTAAGATGAACCCACCTTTAACTTAGATTTCCCTCCTTGGCTGGGTCCAAATATTTGCTTTCCATGTCCAAAGAGACTTCTAAGGAGCAATATATTTCTCAGCCTTCTTTTTCAGTTTTAGACTGTAACTTGTTGTTAGCCATTTTCTGCATTTATAAGTTTAGACTTTCATCGTATGTATTCATTTATAAATTTATAATTTATTGTTAGGTTAAAATCGTTAAGATTTCTCTCAGAACACAGGCCTCTGAAATTAGAATAATACCAATACATGGAGAGAATTTAAAAGATTACGTTGGAGGATGATATAACTATACTGAGGGCTTTGTTATTTGAAAAACATCTGGTTCTAGACCTTCGTGCTACATATGTGTAAGACTGAGAGGAGTAAAGATTACAAGGTCTTTTATAGTAGCTGAAAGGGGAAATGTTTGAAAGACTTGTTTGAAACCATTTTTTGGAAGAGAGAAAGGGGTGGTGGAAACACACACACACACACACACACACACACACACACACACACACACACACACACACACACACACACACACACACACACACACACACACACACACACACACACACACACACACACACACACACACACACACACACACACACACACACACACACCCCGAACTGAGACTGATTAATCAAATGGGAATCTGTTGAAGATGAAAATTCCAAATTAATTTTTTAAAATGTCACCTAGCAGACGGCTTTTAAAGTATAATAAGCTTAATGGTTTAAACAGGCGTTGGGGTATATGGGTTTTGCCCAAGCACTCCTACTGACTCACTCTTTAATTAACCTGTCACAAGTAATACTTTTTAAAGCAGGAAAAGAATTAAACTGAATGACATTTATGTAAAATGATATAGGATCATTAGGTGAAATAAAATTACTGAAGTATAGATTGGATTGGGCATTTTAATGGAATCAGGAGAAACATGATGGTTTTTTCCCAGAGAATATAATTACTGTTTGAAATTTAAGCCACCACTTAAATACTATCCAAATTATTTTATGTTGAAAGTACAGTAGTGTGCCACCTACTCACTAGTGAGCCTAGTGCGGTCACTGGGCTCCTCCAAAATGACATCCCTGTGTTTTTAAGAACAGGCTTTTATTCCTTATATTTCTTTGGTAATTTATTTTTGCTCAAAGAAACTATTTATTGAGAACATAAAATGTTTTTTTTTAATAGATGTAATTTTAGAGAAAATGCACATATTTGTGAGGAGTCTCAGTTGGGAAGGAACAAATGACAATTCAGAAAGATTTTAGTACTTTTTAAACATCTAAACCATGTGGCTTGTTTTCAAAAAAGAAAGCTAAAAGATACAACTAGATCAATAGGGGTAAATTAATAAGCTTAAATAAGTATAAGGTTGGCATGTTTAGCAGTGCTTCAGCTCTTAGGCTATTAGCACAGCATACTCTTACGTTTCCTAGGAGATTGTTGCCTGAGTGATATGCCAGGGATGTTAAGGCCTTTAAAAATCTTTAACTTTTACCCAGATAGTGGTTTGCCTTTTTGTGGCATTTGACCCAACATACTGCCAGGGTTGTTGCTCTTTCTCTCTCTCTCTCTCTCCTTTTTCTATAAAAGAGCTTCCCTATGGTCTGGTGTTCTGCTGTATGGTTTTATTCTATTATTTGGCACAGCTCTTCCTTATTTTTCAAAATGACTTTGACTTTAGCAGTGGCAACATTTCACAGACCTTGACTGTGTGGACTAAGGCACATAATTACTGGTGCAGAATGGGAAGATCAACGTTTTTTTTTAAGTCAGATACCTCAACTATAGTTTTTTAAACATTGCTTTGTATCTAATTTATTTATACACACACACAGAGGGTAAGTTAGACATTCCAGTCATTAGTTGAAACAAACAAACAAACAAATCTCTATTCTCTGAGTAAATATACATGTTATTAGGTGTTTTAAACAGTAGTTGTTTTCTAACTTTATAATTGGTTATTAAGGATTACTGTAGATGTCATTACATAATTAGAAGGCATGCCATAGTCTAACACCATCCATCACATGTGATACATTAATTATATCCTAATCCCAGTCTTTGTTTCTTTTTTCCTTTGCTTTTTAAAATATATACATGTAATATAGTTCAGATACAGTATAGTTCAGTTTAGGGATATAATATAGTTCAGATTAGGTATGAGTCAACTGCTTCAAACATTTACTTTTGTGAGGGGGAGAACCTAAGATGGTTGTGAGTTATAAAAGCACTAAACCAAGCTTATATCAAATTAGTGAAAATTAGTATATTAACTGAGGTACCTGTTGATTTTTAGTCAATGAAATCCTTTAAATGTGAAGTACAATTGTATTATAAATCTCAGTTAAGTGGATTTGTCATTTATTGCCATAGTTTGCGTTAGTTGATGGCCTAGCTTTATTTCCAGCCACCAACTGAAGGCATTGTTTCTTATTTTGATGTGATTTTTGAATAGGTATTTCATTTTTTTTATATTGTCATTATTGTTACTTTTCATAGAAAGGTATTACAGAAGTTTGTGAACAATTTTTAGTGAATTATGCAATTATAATGTCAGAAAACATTTATTACCATCTGACTTCTACAGCAGGTCTTACATTCAAAGAGTTACAGGGTTTAGTTGGCCTTAGTTTTCTAGAAAGCTGTAATCTAAACAAAGTGACCAAGACATGAATATATGTGACACACAAAGCATAGTTCAATGCCTGACGTGTAGTAGGCAACTAGTGAATATTTGTTCACTAAATGAAGTCAGCTTTAATAAATGTATAGAGATAACACTGTAGATAAAATCTATAAATATATTTATAGATATATTTGTATATAGAGAAAATGGATAACACTTATGCTCTACTCACACTGTCCTGGTTCTTTGGGTTTTACTACAATTGGAAGGAAATCAATAAGCAGTCTACTTTTGCTCTACTTCTGTGAGATAGTATATTTAGAGGTGTCAGTAAAACTTTCTGTGATGATGGAAATGTTCTGTATTTGTGCCATCCAGTACAATAGCCACTATCCACATGTGGCTGTTGAGTACTTGAAAGGTGGCTAATAGTGCTAAGGAACTAAATTTTTAATTTATCTGATTTTGAATTAATTTAAATTTAAATAACCACATGTGGCTGGTGGTTATTTAAATGCCCATCTATCCTATGGGAAAGATTAGAATATAGATCAGTTGGAGTTCAGGTATTCTCAATGTCTCATTTTATCGTACAGTTCTAACATTTCTCCTCTATTAAACTTTTTATCAGAAGTTGCTCCCCAGTAAGAAATTGGAGTTTAAAAAGAAATGTTTTCTTTTCCCTGACTAACCCCTAATGCAGGTGCTAATAAACAATGTACTATCCAAAAGATGGATTGTAGTGGAGAGAAATCAAAGGACTGGGATAATCCTAATTCAAAATGAGTGTTGTCAGGATAGTTGGGAGTTGGCTGTCTCTAGTGGAATTAGCTATGTCGTATTTTGGACCAGAAATGTTGCTTTTCTGCCCTGTCACTGAACTAACTGAAATGAGAGCGTGAATTATTTCCACCCCATGAGCTTCTATTATCTATATATACAATAACTATTCAGATATGCCTTTTTCAGCTTTAACAAGAGAGATTCAGCTGGAGGAAAAGCACTCTATACATTTCAAAGGTTATAGGCTTATAGAGAAAGATATTTTTTGTAATATATTCAGGGGATCATTGTTCTATTGCTGTAAGGTTACCAAGTTTCCAGTGCCCATAAAGGTTTGACTAAATGGGTCAAACCTCTCTACTGTGAATTTCTATCTCTATAATGGTTACAAAAGTAGTCTTTTTAGAATACCTGGTTTTTGTAACAAACTTTGAAATCCAAACTAAGGGTGGAAAGGAGATTTTTTTCACTGCTTCCAGAAATGCTTTACAGGAAAAAAATAAAAGAATGAGGCATTATTTCTAAATTTTAAAGTGATTTACGGGAAGTTTGGTTAGTTCAGAAATACCTAAGGTTATCCAGACAGTTACATCTATTAACCCTGTAGGTGATACAGGTTAACTGATTTTTAAAGATTACTTAGATCACTTTGGTTGCATCAATTAAGGGACTTGGTAGAATTTCAGCACTACCTTTTGAGAGTTAGTAGAAACACTTGATATCTCAATTATTACATAAGGTAGCAAGAAGAGATTCAAGATGGAGGGAATATGGAACAGTTTTGAATGTTGTCACAGTCAAGACCTAACTAACAGAGTCCTCACTGGAATACTGTGCTCAGCTTAGGAATGGATGTTTTTGTAGGACCCAGTAAATGGAATGATTGTTGGTTCTTTGTCTGGAACAGTTATTGGAGCAGCACCCTCGAGTGAAGACCATAACATTAGATGAACCTTTTCTCCCTCTCTTTCTCTCCCCTCTCCTCTTCTGTATTACTCTGCAGGGCGATGTTGGGCTTGCTATGGGTAAACTGTATGGAAATGACTTCAGCCAAACTACCATCTCTCGTTTTGAAGCCTTGAACCTCAGCTTTAAGAACATGTGCAAGTTAAAGCCACTTTTGGAGAAGTGGCTAAATGATGCAGGTGGGTGAATGTATAAAACATTTCCTCATTGTTCATTGAAATTGTATAGGAGAGATTGTTGTATTAATTGGGGTTTATATTTCTTATTACATTATTGGTACTACAGAACCTTGAAGCTCACAATCTTTGGAGGAGCAATATAAATTATGACTACATAAATCAGAGAGCTAATTCATTTAAGTAGGCTAGTAATTACAAGGTACATAATCAGCAATAATTTTTAGCTTTCGAATATTTCTTGTATTTGAGCCCAGGGTGAGAGACAGTTGAAGGAAGTTGAAGAGGGGACCTAGAGAATATTAAATTTAGTAAGTCAAAGACATATACTATATGATATCACTTATATGTGGAATCTAAAAGATAATACAAATGAGTCTATATACATTTAGAAACAGACTCAGACATAGAAACAAACTTACGGTTACCAAAATGGGAGAGGGAGGGAGGGACATATTAGGAGTATGAGTTTAATAAATGCAAACTACTAGTATACATAAAATAGATAAGCAACAAGGATCTGCTGTATTGCACAGGAAATTATATTCAGTATCTTATAATAGCCTATAATGGAATATAATCTGAAAAAATATATGTAACTGAATCACTTTGCTGTATACGTGAAACTAACACAATATTGTAAATCAACTATACTTCAATTTTAAAAAAATGACCACCAATTTTATACACAAATTGAGCTGTTAGTTTTAACTTAATGTGTTTTGTGCTGAAGTTTCCCTTTGGAAATTTTGAATTTTGAGTCACGGAATCATAGACTATGAGAGCTATAAGAAACCCTAGAGATCCCCTAGACTATGGTTCTCATTGTAGATATGAACAAAATTCAGGTCTTTGGAAAAGGCAAACCTGTAACTCCCAACCTTGGACAGTCTGATTTCGTAGTTCTGGGTATGGCCTCAGCATCTGGAATCTTTCTGAGTTCCACAGGTGAGAACCACTGGTCTGCCCCCTCCATCTCATTTTATATAGAGAGTGGAAAGAAACTCAGAGATGTCTGTAACATGCTCAGGGTCATTAAACTGTTAAATGACAGAACCTTGTTTAAAGTTTAAATAGTTTAGAAATGTTTCATTATTTGTTTGGTTTGGGGGGAAGGGGAGGAATACCAGTGAAATAAAATGAGAGGTCATTTGCAAGATAAATGTTAAACATTTGATAATTTCCAAAAAGCTTTCTTTCTTTTATCCCTAGAGCTAATAAATAAATAAGCAAACAAAACCAAAACATAAGAGCACAACTCAGAAGAGGTAGAGCTGAGAGTAAGGGTAGGAATAGTAAACTGCTTTCTCAGAAATGAATCAAAGAATAGCAATGACAGTATGGTCAACCATCCTGAGACAAAGACTGCCAATAAGAACAGCAGAAAGATCCATGGTAGTGAACAATATTTTAATGTAGGTTATGAAAACCTTTCATACTTGCTTTTAGCCTAAAATACTTTGGTCAGTTTTATTGTTGTTGTTAATACATGTATTGTGCGCATGAATCATGCTCAGCTGATTTGATTTATGTGTTTTCTTCTTTCTTACAGAGAACCTCTCATCTGATTCGGCTCTCTCCAGCCCAAGTGCCCTGAATTCTCCAGGGATGGGAATTGAGGGCTTGAACCGTAGGAGGAAGAAACGCACCAGCATAGAGACCAACATCCGTGTGGCCTTAGAGAAGAGTTTCTTGGAGGTTAGTGAGGTTTTTACTTTTCATATACATGGGATTGTCTGTATAATACTATTGTTAAGTGCCGTAGACCAGGCGTCCCCAAGAGGTCCCTGGTTCCCTGTTAGGAACCGGGCCGCACAGCAGGAGGTGAGTGGCGGTCGAGTGAGCAAAGCTTCACCTGCCGCTCCCCATCGTTTGCATCACCACCTGAGCCAGACACACACACACACACACACACACACACACACACACACACACACACACACACACACACACACACACACACACACACACACACACACACACACACACACACACACACACACACACACACCTCCACCCCTGTCCGTGGAGAGATTGTCTTCCATGAAGCTGGTCCCTGGTGCCATGAAGGTTGGGAACCATTGCCGTAGACCATAAAATATGGACTTATAAGCTTCAGCCCTAATGGATGCTTATAAATGTATTGGAGACAATGAGAACAAGTAAGTTACTGAACATAAGGAAACAAAACCAGAGTGCTTCAGGGTTCAGGAGAGACCAGGCTTAGAGATCCATGTGAGCACTCAAAGTGGGAGAGGCAGGCAGCAGCTGTAGGATACATAGGAATTCCACAGGTAGGGAGAGGTGGGGGGAAAGCGCTTCAAGCAGAGGCATCCAGAGAGAAAAGCCATGACATGCATCAGGGGAAACAAAAGTAGTTTGGTTTGGCTAAACTGTAGTGTTTGGAACCAGAACCCTGAAGGCCTTGATGAGCTATAGAGTTCAAGTTATTTCAACAGGTCTTTGGTGTGGTTTTTTTTGTTTGTTTTTCTGGTACCAGAGAATATCACAATCAAAGCTTCCAACAAAATTTTGACTTCTCTAATTCAGAAAAGCCTTGAGCACCATGGAAGGAGCGTTGAAACAGGAGTCTTTATCTGCTCTGCCACTTCTGAACTGTGTGATTGGTCAAGTTACGTGGTTTCCTAAGCTGAAGTCCCTTTATCTGTAAAATAACTGCCTTTCATGCCCCGCAGGCTTATGGCCTGCCTCACATTGTCCAAGTGAGGTTATGTGCATGAAGCACTGGGGAAGTTCCTAAATTCCCACTAATAAATAAGGTATTGGTTTCATTCACGATTAATTGCCCTTAAAATAAAAAATATATAAATATTCAATAATAACTTATTCTAAGTTAATATGACTGCATTTAATGAATACATGTTCATTAGAATGTGTCTATAGAAGTTCTTTGTTGAAAGTGGAATAATATGGCCTTGTATATCCCAATTTCATTCTCTTATTGTTCCTCCTCCCCATTTGTTTATTCATTTAATGACATGGTTATGTCAGTAGTTCAAAAAGTTTTTCCAAAAGGTGATTTATTTTTTCCCTCTTCAGAATCAAAAGCCTACCTCGGAAGAGATCACCATGATTGCTGATCAACTTAATATGGAAAAGGAGGTGATACGTGTTTGGTTTTGTAACCGCCGCCAGAAAGAAAAAAGAATCAACCCACCGAGCAGTGGTGGGACCAGCAGCTCACCTATCAAAGCAATTTTCCCCAGCCCGACCTCACTGGTAAGGATGAAAAATAGGGAGGCATGCTCAAGGGTTAATTTTTACAATTTTACAAATACCCTATCAAATGAATTTATTTCATTATAGGAATTTATTGTGTATATTCATGTTGAATAAAGATATATAAATTTATATTTTAAATGTTACAAAAGTAATTAAATGTCATTATTAACCCAAGAACTTACTGATCTTTCTTTTTTAAAGGAAACAGTTTTAATCCTTTCCTGTTTCTCTGCAGTTCTATTATTCTCTTCTCTGATGTAGTTTATTAGGTTACTCTGTAACTGGGAGTAAATTTGTGGCAAATTCCAGTTATCTAAAAAAATCTTTAGTTGCACTTTATTCATGTTGGGTTCTAAAGCCCAATTTATTAAACTTACACATACATGATTAAGTGACAGTAAATTCCCAGATAACCTTTAGCTCTGAACTTGTATTAAAACAATTGTCTCAGATTTTCACAAACATGTGGGCCTTTTATTTATAACCTCACTGAGTAAAGTATTGCTAGACTGAAGGAACATATAGTGGTCATGTGACTCCCTTGATCTTTAGGACAACTGTAAATATGATGCCACATTTCCAACCAGGATTCCAAAGATGGGAATATTGTTGAGTTTGTTAATTGATTTTTAATTTATTTGAATATTATTCTATACTGGCAGGCTTTTCAAACTAAGGTCATCATTAATAGCAGTTACTAGTTTATCAAGTGAAGCCTATGGTTGTTAAATGGTGAGGCTTTAATCATAAAGTTCATGAGATAGTAGTTATGAAAAAGATAGTCATTAGGTACAGTTTTGTTTTATGGAGGTGACTATTTTGTGTTTGGGATTTATTCTAGAAGGAGGGAAGGATAGAAGGAAGGCAGTGTTTCTTACAAAAATGTAGAAATATTTATCTTATTTCAAAAACAAACTGTCAGTTTTTAAAAATTTGTTTTACATTCTTTCCTTAATATCATTTCATTAAAAACAAAACCAAGACAGTCTTGTCCCCACATAGTTGAAAACAGAAGCAATACAAGAACCCCAGATCCCATGATCTCCTTGAATAGTTTTCTTGTTTAGATTAAGTTTATAACTGGTGTAATATTTCTGTCTTGCTAAACACTATTGAAATATGGAAATTTGTTTTTATTAATTTCTTTTTAAAACTTGGGCAAAGCCATTAGTAACATCAGTGAAAAACCATCTATTCAAAAGGAACCTTTCAACATAAGCCAGTTTTCTCAATTCCAAGATCAAAGAGTAATTAATAAAATCACTTCTTTTTAGGCCCTTTTATTTTATTCTATTGTATCTGGAATTTTAAAAATTTTATAGGAAAAATAAATCTACAATATGGACTTAAATTTTTTAATTTTGATTTTTAAATGCTTCTGCATATTTTCACTTCTGACCTCTAGGTGGCAACCACGCCAAGCCTTGTGACAAGCAGCGCAGCAACTACCCTCACAGTCAATCCAGTCCTTCCTTTAACCAGTGCTGCGGTAACTAATCTCTCTGTTACAGGTAAGCAGCAGCCAGGCGGTGCAGCTGTTAGGCAAATGATAGGCCCATGCTAAGTTTCTATGAGAATCTGCCATTAAGTTGTAAATTAAGGTTTTAACTAAAAATATGTATTGCTTTTTTTAAGAAAGTTATATATGAAAACCTGAACTCTAAAAAGAAATCAGGCATAATACATTTTTCCAGAAAGAATACTTTCACGTAAAGATTTTATCTTTTTTCTTTCCCGCATTAGTCTGTCTTCTACGTTGCTTCCTGAGTTACTTTTTTTTTTTTTTTTTTGGCCGCACTGCATGGCATGCAGGATCTTAGTTCCCCATCCAGGGATCGAACTCACACCCCCTGCAGTAGAAGCATGGAGTCTTAACCACTGGATCACCAGGGAAGTCCCAGAGTTACTTTTTTTCAATTAACTCCTCCTCTCCTTAAAAACATTTAATAGCTGCAGGTTTTTGCAATCAGGAAAACGTCCAAATGTATCATGAATTCATAGACTGTATCCAGCCTGGACCTTATCTTTCACTAGTCTTTTCTCCATCCCATCCTCAACACAAAAGAGGATTCCTACTACCTTTGTAAACATGCCCATAGCGTAAAATGTTGTCCATCCCAGCCTCCACTTCTTTCTGTTAGTGATGAAACTACTCCAGCTTAGATATCAATTCTTCTTGGATATACTCTTCAGCTTCTTCAGGAAACTATTTGTTTCTACCTGCCTATATTATAAACAATTATATTTTATACTTCTCTCTTTTCCAGTAGACCTTGTACTTCTCAAAAGATCTGAATATTCCTTTTGAAATATCAGTGCTTGGCACATTCACAATAAAATGAATAAATAAATGTTTTCCCTTTACGTGGCACATTTTCCAGATACATCTAAAATAAATTAGTGTTGTCATCAGAAGTTATCTAGTGATACATAAAGCAGAAGACATTCTGTAATTATTCACCAGGTTGATATATGCTAGTAAATCATTGGACAGATTTTTGATCTTTCATATTCAAGCTTAAATTTAACCTAGAGTTGGGGAATTTGGTTTTTTTCACTCATATTTTAAGTGACCTAACCATGATATAAAAATTGAATAAATGGCTTTATGTAGTTACTAAATTTCTAAGTCATTAGAAATTTTCATAATATTGTTTGTTTATTCAGAACAGTACTTTTGACCTCTTTTGGGTCTTTGACCTCTTTGAAACTTTGGTGACAGCTATAAACTTTTCCCCTCACAAAGTAGACATACCCACAATTTTTAGTAAGATTACAAGGAGGTTTATAAATCACAAACCTCATCAGTCCCCACCTTACCAAGGCTTGCCATTTCTGGATGCCTTAGAGGCAAATTAAAAACCTCTGTTCAAGAGTGTATAGTATTCAGCACCTCAGCTTAAAAAGCAAACTGTTGGTGATTGGTTGCCGCTGTGTTGGGCACCAGGAACATGAAATTCCTATCTTTGAGGAACTTACTGTCTACCCTGACTGCCACTGGCTGGTAAATTGTGTACTTTACCTTCCAAACAAATCATAAGTCATATTACATTAGGTTTAAAGATACCCATCTTTTGCCAAAAAATTCCTAATGGTTCAGGCATTAAGAGCAATAGCTTTGCAGATTTCTTAAAAAATGGCACAAATCTGAGGCAGAAGGTAATTTTAAGAAGATATACATGCTCAAAACTAGCTAAAATTTTTTTTATTTTTTGGTGATCTTAACTGCCTAGTCAGATTTTCTTAAACTCAATTACTTGGCCCATTTATTTAGATTTAATTATGACAGTTTTCTGAAATGTTAGTAACTTTTGGAATGAAATTTTTCTTTAATCATTAAAATATTTAACATAGGAAATTCAAATAGGAAAGACACAATCACCGTGAGTACTATTTTTATTTTGTCTTTATATCTGTTTTTATATGTACATAGATGTACAATTCTAATAGTATTTATACTGTATCCTTTATTTTTAGCTTAACATCTAATAATAAGTATCTTCCTCTGTTATTATAGTTTTTACTTTTCTACTCTTGCCCTTATATCAAATGGTTGTACTGTAATTTCATAACCATTTCCATATGTTACCATCATGGTTAAGTTCAACCGAGGGTGACCAACTCTTCCAGTTTGAGCCCTGCAAATATTACATCCCAGGAAACCTCTCAATCTCTAAGCCACGTAACTGGTCTTGCTTGTTCGCTATTGTATTCCTTGTGTCCAGCACACTACGTAGAGTGTAAGATACCCAGTAATTATTAAATGAATGAAGTTTTCACTGTTATAAATAATGCTATAATGAACACCTTCGTACATAGAGCTTTTTCTTAAATTTTTTATTTTAACATAATTTCAGACTTACAGAAAAGTTATAAGAATAGTTCAGAGAAATCCTAAATCTCTTCCTCACATTCTCCAAATATTAAAATCTTACTATGTTTGCTTTCTCCTTTTTCTCTTTGTGTTTCTGTATGTGATTTTTTTTCTGAACTGTTGTAAGAGCAAGTTACAGATAAGCCCTTTTCCCCTGAATACTTTACTGTCTATTTTTTAATAAACAAGAAATATAGGGGAAAAGGAAAAGTTCATCCTTACAGTTGAAAGCCAACTAATAAATGTAGAAGAAATGATGGAATTATATGAGTAATAACAGTTCCAGGCTATCTGTATCAATATGGACTCAGAAATCATTCTGTATTCAGTAGGTTAGAATCCTACTATCACTTTTTATTGTAGTATTCAGATTGTCCCAGATTTAGCCAATGGGAACTACTTCAAGGTGGCTCCTGTGCCCTTTTGACATGTCCCTAGCATTCTTTGAGTGCTTCCTTATTTTTTAGCACACAAGATGTTCAGCTTCATCTTAAAGTTTCTCTGCCTCTGGCCTAGAATCAGTCTCCTTCAAATCCATGAGCTCATACTGATATCTCCAATTCCAATCCAATATCCTGTAGTTCGTTCTTTTCTATCCTAACCTCTTTCCATATTTTAACTCCCTTCTCAGTGACAATGTGTAACCTGGCTCCCATTATCAACAATAACAAGTTACTTAACTGTTCAATCCTATAGTGAAAAGAAAGTGGTTTCAAAATTGCTAACCCATGCCTCTGAAAAGAAAAGACCTACTAATTCAGTTCAATTTAGAGTTCTCGTCTTAAGCCTAAAGGCATAAAGCCCAAAAACTGTGTTCAAAAGTTATTTTGGTTAGTTCTTTTTATATCCTCTTCAGCGTAGTAACATTATTCATTTGAAATTCAGGTCAGTTTATTTGTTTTGTTTGTATTCAGTGTTAGTGTTTCTCCTCCTATCCTTGTGATTTTTTTAAGAATATGAGATATTAACATGGTTTTAAAAGGTAAGACTATACAAAAAGTTCTCCTCAGAAAAATGTCGTTCCCTTCTATCATAATTCTCTGTATCCTTTCCATCCCATTCCTATCTATGCCCTTCCTGTGTTTCTTTTGAACTATTGAGGGGAGATTTTTTTCTTTTTTAATTTACCCTTGTTTGTTACTTTAAAGGTATCATATTTAGGTGATCATCTGCACTTCAGTTTTTTCACTTAACAAAGTATCCTGACAATCACTCCACATTAGTTCATAGAAATCTTAATTATTCTGTTTCATTGTTGTAGACTATTATGTGGATGTACTACAGTTTATTTAATCCCATTCCTGTTGTATGGACATTGAGTTTGTTTCTAGTATTCTGTAATTATAGACTATGCTTTCGGAATAACCTTGTGGATATGTATTTTTGTACTGTTGGAAATGTGTCTTGAGGGTAAATTTCGAGAAGTAGAATTGCTGGGTCAAAAGGTACACACCTATGTGTTGTTGGATACTGTTGTTTTGTTGGATACTATCGAATTGCCTTCCAAAAAGATAGTACTTATTTTCATTCCCACTAACAATACATGAGAGGGCCAGTTTCCCCATAGCCTCCACAACAGAATGTTACACTTTTTAATTTTTACCAACCTGGTATGTTAGAAATTGTATCTCAATGTACTTTAAATTTCAATTTTCTAATCGTGTGAAGTTGAACATCACTTCATATACTTCAGGGCTATTTTTCATCGCTTATAACAGTGAAATAGGTTTTGTTTCACCTTGATTGATAAATATTGCATAGACTAGAAATTCCAGCTGAGGGAAGTGGTAAGAGCAGACACTGTTGTCTTCTTTCCAAGCATATTAGTTTTCTGTTGGTGTGTAACAAATTACCACAAACTTAGTGGCCTAAACCAATATTCATTTACTATCCCACAGTTCTGTAGGCTGGAAGTTTAGGCATGGGTTAGAGCTGGGTCCTCTACTCAGGGACTTACCAGGCTGAAATCAAGATGTTGGCTGGGGCTGTGACCTCATATGACACCCAAGATCTTCCAAGTTCATTAATTGGCAGAATTCTGTTCCTTGTGGTTATAGGACTGAAGTCCCCATTTTTTTCTGCTGGCTGTCAGCTAGATCACTCTCAGCTCCTACAGGCTAACCCCAAGTCCTAGCGTCATGACCTTCTCACGACATGGCAGCTTCTTCAAAGGCAACATGAGACTCTCTCTCCAGTCGGCTGCTATGGAGGGTCTTATGCAATATAAGGTAGTCAGTCCTCTCGCCTTTGTCATATGATAGAACCCAATTAAAGGAGTGGCTACCACATCTCCCGTCGTATTCACAGATCTGCCTATACTCAAGAGAAGGGGATTACACATCTGGATTTTGATGTCTTCCTTTAAAGAGTTTTTGAGTTTGCTTTGGCAGACAGATAGGTTACTACAGATCAGCTTGATCCTTTCAAGGCTTATTTTTTAAGCTTTATTAGATTGGCCCTAGAGTAGCCTTCACTAGTTTAAGGTGTGACTCTTCTGGGGTCTCTAATAAATGCCCAGATATTCAATAGTCTCTACTGTCTGTGTAGCTGGAACTGGACTATCTCCCTGTCCTGCATGAATTCCAAGGATCATTCAGTTTACAGCCTCCCTGCCTGGACTCATGGGGTTTCCCTGTGCGTGTGCAATTTAGTATTCAACCAAAGATTCTAGGAAACCCCTATGCACATTTCTAGAGTTCTTTCTCTATTAGTTTCTTCCTTTCCAGTACTCTCTCCTGCAAATTCCAGCCATTTCAGCATCCAGCAGCGGTCTTTGTCTCCTCAAATGATTGAAATTGCTGCGTTCTACTTAGTTTCCTCTTCTGGTGCAGCAGTTTAGAAAGTGCTTCCAAGTAAAGTCCAGGTGATTATAGGGCTCACATCATTTGTTTCCTTTTCTTCAGGGATCACAGCCCTGTGCTGCCTATTTTCTCATATCTAAAACATTTTCTCATATATTTCTCTATTCTTATTATAGTGTAAGGGTAAGTTTGCTATCATTTACTCTTATGGTCAAAGGCAGAAGTCTCTAAAAATGTTAAATTAATGATCAGCACTTATAGGTATAGATGATCTTGTTTGCAAAGCAGAAGTAGAGACACAGACGTAGAGAACAAATGTATGGATACCAAGGGGGAAGGAAGGGGGCAATATGAATTGGGAGAGTGGGATTGACATATATACACTACTGATACTATGTATAAAATAGGTAACTACGAGAACCTATGTGTGTATAGCACAGAGAACTCTCCTCCATGCTCTATGGTGACCTAAATGAGAAGGAAATCCGAAAAGGATGGGATATGTGTATACATATAGCTGATTCACTTTGTTGTACAGTGGAAACTAACACAACATTGTAAAGCAACTATACTCCAATAAAATTTTTTAAAATAAATTTAAAAAAATAAAATAATTTATGTACACACAAAAAGTAAGTTGCAAAATGAAAAATGTTTAGATCAGAAGCAAATAAGTTTCAACACTTGAAAAATCTAAATTAAGAGAAAAAAATAATCAGCCTTTATAATTGTAATAGACAAAGTCTAAGGTGGCCCTCCCCCACCATGGTGTCTACCTCCTAGTGTTCAAGCCTTTGTGTAATCCTTTCCCCTTGAGTGTGGGCTGAGCCTTTAGTTTGCTTCTCATCAATAAAATGTGGCAAAGGTGATAGGATGTCACTCCATGATTATATTACATTTTGTAAGACTCCGTCTTGTTCCCAGACTTACTCTAGAGACCCTCCTCACCAGTTTGATGAAGTAAGAAATAAACAACCATGTTAGGAAGCTCACAAATCAGGGTACTGAGGATGACCTCTAGGCGCTGAGGGTGGCCTTCAGCCAACAGCCAAAAAGAAGCTGGGCACTTAGTCTAGAGCAGCAAGCAGATTCTGCCGAATGATTTCTGCCAGCAACCCAAGTGAGCCTGGCAACATATTCTTCCCCAATCATGCTTCCAGACTGGAACTGTCTGGCTGACCCCTTGATTGTGGCCTTGCAGAGCACCAGCTAGGCTGTGCCTGCACACCTGACCCACAGAAACTGTGAGATAGTAAATGTGTGGGGTTTTTTTTTTCTTTTTATTTATTTTTAAAATAGATCTTTATTGGAGTGTAATTGCTTCACAATACTGTGTTAGTTTCTGTTGTACAACAAAGTTGAATCAATTGTTTTACACTGCTAAATTTGTAGTACTTTGTTAAATAGCGATAGAAAATGAGTACAATAATATTACATTTGTATAAATATCGTTCAGGGACAGCTCATATGATTAGGGTGAAAAATGTAATCTTATGACACTTAAACCTTGCTCCTTGAAAGAGAAGGTTAAAGAGTCAGTGTGAAATGGATTTTCTTTTCTTCCTCTTGTCAGCAGTTGCTGAAAATCATGCCTCATTTTAATTTTTTTCCTATTTGGACCATAAGTTTCTTATTATAGCCTTTTTTCCTCTGACATTTCTATGTTGCTTTTTTTTTTTTCAGTTGACAGAAGTAGCATATTCTTTCACTCATATTATTTATGAAAGACATCCAGTATCTTGATCATACAGCTTATCTAATGCAATCTACTTTCTTCCTGAAGACTTTCTCCTTGGAATCCCTATAATTGCTTATTTTAACTTCTTTTCACTGTGTTCCTGAGTTAGATCCAATATTTCTGAGAGCCCATGTCTCCCTCTACCTTTTTCTTTTTTTTTTTTCCCCTCTACCTTTGATTCCTTTTTGTTTTGCCTGGTGCACACTCTCAAGTAATTTTTTTCTTTATTTGGAAAGATTATGTGGGAGGGAAAATTTCCAAGTACATGCATATCTGAAAAGTATTTTGCCCTCACAGTATTTGTAGTTTGTACAGTAATAGAATTTTAGGTACAAAATTACTTTTCCTTTGAACTTAGAAGGTATTGCTCTGTTGTATTTTAGCATCCAGTGTTGCCAATGAAAAGTCTGATTTCAGTCTAACTCCGATTTGTTGATCATTTGTTTTTCCCTCTGTGAACTTTAAGGATCTTGTTATCCTTTGAGTTCTGAAATTTCACTAGAAGGTATCAAGGCATGGGCCTTTTAAATTTCTCCTCCTTGGCCTTCAGTGGGCGTTTTCAATTTGAATTAATGTCTTTCTTTAACTCTGGTAATTTGTCTTTCTTCCTTATTTCTGGAACATATTTTAAACAGACTTTAAACTCTCTAAATTGGCCCTATATATCTCTAACTTTTCTCTTGTGTTTTTCATTTTTTAACTTTTTATACTTCATTCTTGGAAATATATCCTGAATTTTATCTAACTGTTCCTGTGTTCTCATTTTTTATTGTTGTCATTTGTATGTTTTTCCAAAATCATATTTTTAATTTCTAAGAATGTTTCTTTGTTCTGATTCCACCTTTTTATAGCGATCTATTTTTAATTTGTAGATACAGTACAAATTAGAATATTATTTAAGTTGCTTCTTCTGGCCTCAATTCTGCTTATTTATTTTGTTCCATTTCTTTTGTGCTGTGGATTTTTTCATTGTCTGTTAATTTTTGATTATTTAGTCATACCGATGAATGCAAGGCCTTAGTACTTAATATCAGTAGCTTGTAAGATTTTTTCTGCCCTTGTGTAGCTTCTGTTACTCAGCATCCTTTCCCCTGATTGGAAGGGAGCTATGAGCTGTGAATGTGGGGAGAGAACTGCCAGACTTTGCTCAGGGCCTGTGGGTGGAAAGCAGACAGGCAGACCAGGCTCTACCCTACACCTTCCTCAAATGAGAGGGATGCCAGCACTTACACTAAAGTTCGTAACCTTCCATACTCAGATTTTTATTTTCTTTGAAGAGTAGTAGGTGACATTAGTTAATGCTTAGGTGATAAGTCTGGTGGGGGGAGGAAAAGTCCCACTGACAGAGCTGGTGTGTGAAGTCTGGTCACCCTGTTCTCTGCCCTTGTTTCCTACTCCTGCCTCAGTACTGACAACGCGGAGCTTGAAATCCCCTCAGGGCTCCACTGGGGTAAATAATTCCCACCTCTATCGTAGTCTTCTACTGTGCCCTTCTGGACTATGGTTGGTTTCTCTACCACCCAATTTTAACCTCTTTCTCATTTCTGCAAATATATCAAATTTTCAAGTTCTCTGAAATCTCACTCCCAGAGCTGTCACTCCCTTTTTTATTACTTTACCATCTTTTGGGATAGCATTTTAGAAATGAAGGAATAAACATACACTTAGTCTGCCCTCTTCTAAGAGAAATGTTGTGTGATGGCCATGGTCATTTTTATTTTCCCAGTATCTATCATAGTGCTTGGTACATAATAGGTCCTTGGTAAAACTTTTCCCTTTTTTAATTTTTTTAAATCTTTTTTTATTATAGTATAGTTGATTTACAACGTTGTGCCAATCTGCTGTACAGCAAAGTGACTCAGTTATACACATAGAGACATGCTTTTTTTTTTTTTTTTTTTTTTTTTTGGCGGTACGCGGGCCTCTCACTGTTGTGGCCTCTCCCGTTGCGGAGTACAGGCTCCAGATGCGCAGGCTCAGCGGCCATGGCTCACGGGCCCAGCCGCTCCGCGGCATGTGGGAATCTTCCTGGACCGGGGCACGAACCCGTGTCCCCTGCATCGGCAGGTGGACTCTCAACCACTGCGCCACCAGGGAAGCCCGAGACATGCTTTTTTTATATTCTTTTTCATTATGGTTTATCACAGAATATTCAGTATAGTTCCCTGTGCTCTACATTAGGACCTTGTTGTTTATCCATCCTAAATGTAATAGTTTGCATCTACCAACCCCAAACTCCCAGTCTATTCCTCTCCCTCCCCCCTCCCCCTCAGCAACCACAAGTCTGTTCTCTGTGTCTATGAGTCAGTTTCTGTTCTGTAGATAGGTTCATTTGTGCCAAATTTTAGATTCCACATGTAAGTGATATCATATGGTATTTGTCTTTCTCTTTCTGACTTACTTCACTTAGTATGGTAATTTCTGGTTACATCTATGTTGCTGCACATGGCGTTATTTCATTCTTTTTTATGGCTGAGTAGTATTCTATTGTGTATATGTACCACATCTTCTTTATCCAGTAATCTGTCAATGGACATTTAGGTTGTTTCCATGTTTTAGCTATTGTGAACAGTGCTGCTATCTATGAACACAGGGGTGCATGTATCTTTTTTTTTTTTTTTTGGGCTGCATTGGATCCTTGTTGCTGCACGCGGGCTCTCTAGTTGCAGTGAGCAGGGGCCACTCCTCATTGCGGTGCGCAGGCTTCTCATTGCGGTGGCCTCTCTTGTTGTGGATCATGGGCTCTAGGTGTGCGGGCCTCAAGTTGTGGAACGCGGGCTCAGTAGTTGTGGCTCATGGACTCTAGAGCGCAGGCTCAGCAGCCATGGTGCACAGGCTTAGTTGCTTCGCGGCATGCAGGATCCTCCCCGACCTGGGCTCGAACCCATGTCCCCGCATTGGCAGGCAGACTCCCAACCACTGTGCCACCAGGGAAGCCTATGTATCTTTTTGAATTATAGTTTTCTCTAGGTATATTCCCAGGAGTGGATTGCTGGATCATATGGTATTTTAGTTTTCTGAGGAACCTCCATACTGTTTTCCATAGTGGCTGTACCTGGTAAACTTTTCTACGATAGAAAATGAATGATCAAGACTGTACTGCTCCAGAAAGATATGTATTCTTCTGTGTCTTAAGAACTTGCAAAAATTCCACAGCCTTTAATAATCTCAACTAGGGCTTCCCTGGTGACGCAGTGGTTGAGAGTCCGCCTGCCAGTGCAGGGGACGCGGGTTCGTGCCCTGGTCCGAGAGGATCCCACATGCCGTGGAGCGGCTGGGCCCATGAGCCATGGCCACTGAGCCTGCGCGTCCGGAGCCTGTGCTCCGCAACGGGAGAGGCCACGACAGTGAGATGCCCGCGTACCGCAAAAAAAAAAAAAAAAAAAAAAACCTCAACTAAACAAGCTCTGCCTCCAGTTCTTTTTCCAAAGTAGTGTTTCACAGTGAACTGTATGCAATCCCATAACCATTATCAGTCTCTCCCCATTCACTTCTCCCCTTACTTACTCTGTCTGTATGAATCTACCTGTCTCAGACATTTCATATAAATGGAATCATGTAATATATGACCCTCTGTGTCTGGCTTCTTACATTTAGCATATTTCCAAGGTTTATCCATGTTGCAGAGTATATTGGAACTTCATTCCTTTTAATAGTTGAGTGATATTTCATTCCATGGATATACCATACTTTGTTTATTATTCCGGAGTTGATGGACATTTGAGTTGCTTCCAGTTTGGAGCCATTTTGAATACTGTTGCTATGAGTATGCATGTATCAATACAAGTTTGTTTTTTTGTATCTTTATTGGAGTATAATTGCTTTACAGTGTTGTGTTAGTTTCTGCTGTACAACAAAGTGAATCAGCTATACATATACATATATCCCCATATCCCCTCCCTCTGGAGCCTCCCTCCCACCCTCCCTATCCCACCCTCTAGGTCATCACAAAGCTCAATACAAGTTTTTATGTGGTTATTTGTTTTCAGTTCTCTTGGGTATATATTTAAGAATGGAATTGCTACCTCATGCAGCATTCTGGAATATTATGAACAAGTTTTTGCCCCCCAAAATTAGGCAACTTAGGTGAAATGGACAAATTCTGAGACTCAAATTACCAAAACTGACTCAGAAAGAAATAGAAAACCTTTAAAAGACCTAAAACAAGTAAAGTAAGTGAATCAAAAAGAAATGCCTGGACTCAGAGGGCTTTAGCAGTGAACTCTTATCAGATATTTCACAAAGAAATAAGAATTAACCTTAGCAGTCTCTTCCAGAAGATAGAGGAGGAGGAACAACTCATTGTATGAAGTCAATATTACCTTGATTCTAAAGCCAGACAAAGTTATCACAAGAAAAAGATTATGAACCCATATCCCTCATGAAAATGTACACAAAAATCCTCAACAAAATCTTAGCAAATCAAATCCAGCAACATATAAAAAAGATTATACATTATGACCAAGGGATTATCCCAGGAATGTAAAGTTGATTTAATAACTGAACATAAATTAATGTAGTACACCAGAGTAATAGAAGAAAGGACCAAAACCTCATGATCATCTCACTAGATATAGAAAAAGCATTTGACAAAATCCAACACCCATTCATGATAAAAACCTGGAATAGAAGGGGACTTCCTAACCTGATAAAGAGCATCTACTAAAAAGCCTCCAGGTAACAGCATACTAAATGGAGAAAGACTGAATGCTTTCCCCCCACTAAGATTGGGAATAAAGCAAGAATGTTTGCTCTAGCAAACTTCTAATTAGCATTGTAGTAGAGGTTATAGTCAACTTAATAATGGAAAAAAATTTTAAACATCCAGTTTGGAAGGGGAGAAGTTAAAACTGTCTTTGTTTTCATTATCCTATATGTATAAAATTCTCAAGGAATTCACACACCCAAAAGCCTACTAGAACTAGTATTCAGTGTTGAATTCAGTGTTGTTGCAAGATACAAAATAAATATACTCTCTCAAACTCTCTAGAAAAATGAATGGAGAGATATTCCATTTGTAAATCATATATCTGATAAAGGAATTATATCTAGAACATATAAAGAATTCTTAAAATTCAATAGTAAGAATACAGGCAACTTAGTATTGTAAAGGGGCAAAAGATTTTAATATACATTATACCAAAGAAGATATAGGAATGACTAATAAGCACATGAAAAGATGTTCAACATTATTGCTCAGCAGAGTGCTGTCACTGTATAGCTACAGAGATGACTACTGCAGAATCTTGTTTTAATCATAAAGAAAAATCATTACATTGTTCAAACAGACAGAAGCTTATACTATAAAATGTTGTACATTCATAGTAATTTTAAATTACCTTTATGTTCTAAGAAGCTGTCCTACATAGGAGCTTTGTAGGTTTTTCATGTGTAACATATTATAAATTTATCTTTTGAATATAATAAATGTTTTCATATAAAAAAATAAAATAAAATCATAATGAGATACTACTTCATACTCAATAGAATGGCTATAATCAAGAAGACCAAAAATAATAAGTCTTGGCAAGGATGTGGAGAAACTGAAACCTTCATGCTTCGCTGGTGGGAATGTAAAATGATACAGCCGCTTTGGAAGACACTTCGGCATTGTCTTTAAACTTTACACATAAAATTACCATCCCACCCGACATTTCCCCCAAGAGAAATGAAAACATTTCCACAAAAACTTTTACACAAATTATCATAACAGCATTATTCATAATAATCAAAAACTGGAGAGACTTCCCTGGTGGTGCAGTGGTTAAGAATCCACCTGGCAATGCAGGGGACACCGGTTCGAGCCCTGGTCCAGGAAGATCCCACATGCCGTGGAGCAACTAAGCCCGTGCGCCACAACTACTGAGCCTGTGCTCTAGAGCCCATGAGCCACAGCTACTGAGCCCGTGCACCGCAACGGTACCGCAACGGTACCACATGTACTGAGCTACCGCAACTACTGAAGCCCACGCACCTAGAGCCTGTGCTCCACAATAAGAGAAGCCACTGCAATGAGAAACCCGTGCACCGCAACGAAGAGTAGCCCCCGCTCGCCGCAACTAGAGAAAGCCTGAACAATGAAGACCCAATACAGGCAAAAATTAATTATTTAATTAACTAATTAAAAAAAAAAACCACAAAACTGGAAACAAGCCATTGCCCATCAATTGATGAATGAATTAAACACCATGTGGTCTATCCATGTAGTGTAACACTTTTCAGCTGGAAGGAAGTATTGGTTCATGCTACAACATGGATAAACCTTGAAAGCAGTATGCTAACTGAAGAAAGCTAGATGCAAAAGACTGCAAATTGTATGATTCCATTTATGTGACATGTCTGGGAAAGGTAAATCTACAGATACAAAAAGCAGGTGACTGGAGGCTGTAGGTGGGAACAGGTGTGACTGCAAATAGGCACAAGGGATCTTTTTTAGTCATACACTAGATTGGGGTGGTGGGTGTACCACTCTGTCAATATATTAAAAATCATTGAATTTTACACTTAAATTGGGTGAATTTTATGGCATACAGATTGTTCCTCACTAAATCTATTTTTTAAAAAGGATGAGGTGGGTGCTCACTTTGGCAGCACATATACTAAAATTGGAACGATACAGAGAAAAGGGTTGGCAGATACAAGCCAATGTAGGATAGATAAACAACAACAATTTACTGTCTAGCCCAGGGAACTATGTTCAATATCTTGTAATAAACTGTAATGGAAAAGAATCTGGAAAAGAATATATATATATACACACACACATACAACTAAGTCACTTTGCTGTACACCTGAAACTAACACAGTACTGTAAATCAACTATACTTCAATAATTACAAAAAAATTTTTTTCAATTAAAAAGGATGAGGTGGGAAACAGGAGGTTGTGCCACACACTATATTCTTGCACGTAACTTCCTACTAACCTTGTGAGGTGGTGATGGCGTCTAATTCTGTTGTTGAGGACGCGAAAGCTCAGCAGGCATCACTTCCCTGATCAAAGTTGCCCAAGTAATTAAGTTGCCAAGAATATAGATAAAAGATATATATTGATTAAGAGGTGATTCACTGGGAGAATTCATTTGAAAATCCCATTATTATACTCTAGTGCTCATATGACATTCACATTGAAGACACCTAGAATGTGGTTGGAGGATAACAACCAGAAAGAGCTACTTTGAATGGTTTCTGGATTCATCATCTCTTAGCCCAGGTTAAATTCACTGATGAAATTAATGGGATTTTCTTTGTATATATGCGGGATTTTAAGAAAATGATACCAAATGGTCTGAAAATGGCAGTGGAGAGTGAAGAAAAGGCTACTTTAAGCCTTTGACCTCAAGTTCATTTCAGAAGTTTGAAAAGAAAGTAGTGCCCGTAAGTGAAATCAGGTTAGATAAGCTGAAAAATTGGTCAAGAAAAGATTGAAATTATATTGAAATTTACTAGCGGTAGAAGAGAAATGAGAGAAGATATATACCTTTCTATAGAACAGGGGGCAGGTCTGAGGAAAAGAGTGTCAAAGTGAAAAAGTATGTATGAATCTGCCAAACATATAGGACCCAACACAGCATCAATAGCTCAGTGATATAAATTGGTCTGATAGATTTAGAACTGAATAATGAAACTATGATTAATAATATCCACAAAGATGTAATTGTACTTTGGAACAGCAGCAGTCAAGAGGGAATCATCTTATTTATATTTTTGAGAGGGACAGAAAAAGGAGTAAATCCTCCCTTTTCACTTAACAGTAAGAAAGATATGTTTACCTGATTAATTCAGAGACCACATAACCCTTTTGTGTAGCATGATAGGAGGTGGGAAAAGTAGAGTCAGTACTGAAATAGATGGTGTCTAATTTTCTCCCAGCTCTGCAATATGTGAAAGAAACATTTCCTTAGCAGTTAAAATGAGAGATGAATTCTAGGTATTCTTAGTATAGACCAGAAGAAGGCTTCAAAATAGATTTTAAAAGAACAAAACTGCCTGAATTTTTAATACAACTATTATGAGAGAAGAGAATCTTCTACGCCTTAGCGTTAGATTTTATCACAAAGAAGATTCTTTTACATAGATCTTTTTTCCAATATGCTTATAGGTTTGAAATACTTATTTTGATTGGTCTAGTTCTTCTTTCATCTCTGAAGTCTTTTATACCTCATAGAAGTATTATATTGAAAATTTATAGATGTTTTTGGTCTTTATCAGTTCTCTATCTTGAGAAAATACCACTTAGGTTCTGCTCTACACATATATGTGGTTGATTATATCCTAGAACATAGTGACTTTCGCTAAATGAAGTTCCAGCTAGTTTAGGCAACCGGTTTTTTTGTATGTAGCATTTACTGATTACTGAAGTAAGAGGGCCTGTTCTGTACTTTGATGATGTTAGATAGCATCAAAATTACAGCTCATTGGGAATAGTTGGCATCTTCTTTATCTATCCTATGCCTTATCAGTTATTTCTGCTTTAGGCAAAGGGACTTGATATTCTTTTTTTTTTTTTTTTGCGGTACGCGGGCCTCTCACCGTTGTGACCTCTCCCGTTGCGGAGCACAGGTTCCGCGGCCATGGCTCACGGGCCCAGCCATTTCACGGCATGTGGGATCTTCCTGGACCGGGGCACGAACCCCTGTCCCGTGAATTGGCAAGCGGACTCTCAACCATTGTGCCACCAGGGAAGCCCGACTTGATATTCTTTAAGTAGCACTAGGCCTAACTTCTAGAGATATTTTAGACCTGTGCCATACAATATGGTAAGCACTAGCCTCATGGCTTTTATACATGTAAGATGTGGCTAGTTCAAATTGAGATTTCCTTTTCAAAGCTTAGTATGAAAAAAACTCATTAAATTTTTAAAATGTTGATTTTATGTTGAAATATATTTGGAATATACTGGGTTAAATAGAGCATAATATTAAAACTAATTTCACCTCTTTCTTTTTACTATTTTCAATGGGACTACTAGAAAATTTAATTACATATGTACTGTATTTCTGTTGGACAATATTCATCTATAATAGTAAACCATTTCAGTGAATGTGTTTTAGCTGTCAGTGATATTTTTAATGTCAGTTAGTTATTTGTATTCAAATGTTTGTTCTCCTTACAACAAAAAGAAATTTTGGCATTTTGATTTTTTTTTAGGCCTCTCAAAGAACAATTTTCTAGATCTTCATTTTTCATACTAAATTTTATGAGAATCATAATATCATTGTATGTTTTTGTTTCCTCAAATAAGAAAATGTTGGGAATTCTCTGGTGGTCCAGTGGTTAGGACTTGGTGCTTTCACTGCTGGGGCCCCGGATTCAATCCCTGATTGGGGAACTAAGATCCCGCAAGGTGTGTGGCACGGCCAAAAAAAAAAGAAGAAGAAAATGTTTACCACAATAGACTTTTTGAGAGCTGATTTTCATTACCCAATAGCCACTTAAATTTTTTAATGCAAAGAAGGCATCTGACCCTTAGAATGGGAGAAGGTATTTGCAAACGAATCAACGGACAAAGGATTAATCTCCAAAATATATAAACAGCACATGCAGCTCAATATTAAAAAAACAAATAACCCAATCCAAAAATGGGCAGAAGACCTAAACAGACATTTCTCCAAAGGAGATATACAGATGGCCAAGAAGCACATGAAAAGCTGCTCAACATCACTAATTATTAGAGAAATGCAAATCAAAATTACAATGAGGTACCACCTCACACCAGTTAGAATGGGCATCATCAGAAAATCTACAAACAACAAATGCTGGAGAGGGTGTGGAGAAAAGGGAACCCTCTTGCACTGTTGGTGGGAATGTAAATTGATACAGCCGCTAGGGAGAAGAGTATGGAGGTTCCTTAAAAAACTAAAAATAGAATTACCATATGATCCAGCAGTCCCACTACTGGGCATATACCCAGAGAAAACCATAATTCAAAAAGACACATGCACCTCAATGTTCATTGCAGCACTATTTACAATAGCCAGGTCATGGAAGCAACCTAAATGCCCATTGACAGATGAATGGGTAAAGAAGATGTGGTACATATATACAATGGAATATTACTTAGCCATAAAAAGGAATGAAATTGGGTCATTTGTTGAGACGTAGATGGATCTAGAGACTGTCATACAGAGTGAAGTAAGTCAGAAAGAGAAAAACAAATATCGTATATTAATGCATATATGTGGAACCTAGAAAAATGGTAGAGATGAACCGGTTTGCAGGGCAGAAATTGAGACACAGATGTAGAGAACAAACGTAGGAACACCAAGGGGGGAAAGCAGCGGCGGGGGTGGGGTGGGGTGTGATGAATTGGGCGATTGGGATTGACATGTACACACTGATGTGTATAAAATTGATGACTAATAAGAACCTGCTGTATAAAAAAAATTAGAGAAAACCTATTTATTAGGTTTATAGACATGTGTGCAATTAAAAAAAAAAACACTACTGTTACCTTGGAAAAAAAAAGACTATACATTTTCCTGTAAGCACAGGTTTAGTCACATCCAAGTTTGGTATGTAATAGTTTTATTATCATTCAGTTCAAATTATTTTCTAACTCCAATTGTCATTTGTTTTTTGGGGGGTTACTTAGAAGTAGTGTATTTCATAACTTCTAGTTACTTTTTTGTTACTGATTTGTAGCTTAACTGCAAGTCAAGAAACACAGTTTGTATAATTTTAATACTTTGAAATTTGTTAAAATTTGCCTTATAGCACAGTATGGTCAGTTTTAAAAATGTTCCAAGCGTGCTTGAAAATAATTTGTAATTTAAAGTTTTGGAGTATAGTGACTATATATCTGCGTGTTGAATCAAATTTGCTGCTCACGTTATTTAAGTTTTTTATATCCTTACTAATTTTTTTGGGGGGGTGGTCTACTGGTTCTGAAAGAGTTATCCTCTATCAGTGAATGACAGCAGTATGTTAAATCTCCTATTATGATAGTGAATTTGTCTATTTTTTCCTTGTAGCTCTGTTGCTCTATATAATTTGAAGTTAAGTACATACAAATTTAAAACTTCCTGGTAAATTGGTCTTGTTGATATGAAGTGCCCTTTTTTATTTCTAGTAATGCTTTTGCTTTCAAGTCTACTGTATCTGTTATTATATAATTTCCTTTTAGTTTATATTTGCACAGTATATCTTTTCCAGTTTTACTTTCAACCTTTTGTACCATTATGTTTTGTTTTTTAATAAACTTTTAAAAATTAAAAAAAAAGGCATCTGGACATATGCCTTTAGTTATTTTCATACTGTTTCTGTACATGTTATTGACACTTATTTGAGAAAAATGTGTAACTTTTAATTTTTCTTGATTTCATTGCTTTGTTTTGATTTTTCTATAGAGACTACTAAGGAGATTTCTGAATGAAAATGCTTTTCAGAAGCTTGGATTTTTTTGCTTGTACATTTCTTCCCCCGAGCAGTTGTGTTCTGTAGTTAGAGCTTCTGTGTTTTTTTAATTTTTAATAGGAAATTGGAAATGGAAAGCTGTGTTCCCTGTTTGTTTTATGGTTACTTTATTGCTCTTGCCTCTTAAAGTAGGTTCATGGCTTTGGTTCTTAAAATGTTTGTTTTTGTGGTTAATTTCCCTAGAAACACTAAACTCGGTTAATAAAAAAGGACATGTTTAGAGGTTACTGGATGGTAAATTAATTATTCAGTTGATTCTAGATTATGGTTGAATAAAGCAGCCATTCTTCCAAAAACATTTACAGAAGGTCACTTTCTAATATGATTCCCTTTTCAGGCACTACAGACACCACCTCCAACAACACCGCAGCCGTGATTTCCACAGCGCCTCCAGCTTCCTCAGCAGTCACTTCCCCTTCTCTGAGTCCCTCCCCCTCTGCCTCAGCCTCCACCTCTGAGGCATCCAGTGCCAGTGAGACCAGCACAACACACACCACCTCCACTCCTTTGTCCTCTCCTCTTGGGACCAGCCAGGTGATGGTGACAGCATCAGGGTTGCAGACAGCAGCAGCTGCTGCCCTCCAAGGAGCTGCACAGTTGCCAGCAAATGCCAGTCTTGCTGCCATGGCTGCGGCTGCAGGACTAAACCCAGGCCTGATGGCACCCTCACAGTTTGCAGCTGGGTAAGGTGCTTTCCCATCTTGTTTACATCTGAGAAACAGCTAGGAGGTCATCCCTGGAGTAACTTATAGCGAATACTTTTTCATCACTATCTTAAGTGCAAAAAAAGACAAAAAACAAAAACAAAAAATCCTTTAAAGCCATAATCTCTTTGAAATGGGTTGCTCTATAGTAGTAGCACAAGGATTTTGATTATGGTTGGAATTAAGTTTCTTAACACTCTGGAAGGACAGTAGTCATACCTTTATTTCTAGATGAAGATACAGAACACCAGGCCACTGATTATACCTGAGTGATGGGACCAGGAAGAAAGCCCAGGATTCCTGACTCTTTATTCTTATGCTTTCTCCATTAATCTCTGAACTGTCTGCTTTCTAATTCTCAAACATAAATAAGAGATACAGTCATAGGATTCCTAATTTTATATTACCATGAAACAAATAAGAATTACTTCGTAAATATATTCCTTTCTCTGGCATTTTTTCCCTTTTGTTTTGGAAAAAAGGAGAATGAAGTAATTCAAAGAGTCAAAATGACTGCAAGTTTTACATTCTGTGTGGACCATAACCTCGTTTTGCTTTGTACAAGTGAGCGTCAAGGAAAGCAGTAACTTGGAAGTACTAACCACACCATGTAAGAGTGTAAAGAGAGTAACATATTTCCATATACTTCCCCAGTTGTATTTTCCTTTTTCTTATCCATTTGAGTATGTTGTCAAACTGACACAGGCATCTACATTGTAATAAAGTGACTGTTCTTTTGTACTTTCAGAGGTGCCTTACTCAGTCTCAATCCAGGGACCCTGGGTGGTGCTCTCAGCCCAGCTCTGATGAGCAACAGTACACTGGCAACTATTCAAGGTGAGTAGAATTTTTTTCCTTACTTAGCCTTCTTTTTTTTTTTTTTTTTTTTAATGGTGGAAGTCTGCTTTGCTAGAGGTGAAAGTGATGGGAAGAGATAGTTGAATTGATAATGCTCGCTAACCTGAGGACCAAGAATGTGTCCTTGTAAACAGCTTTGTAAGAGAAATATAGGTGTCGGTCTGTAAGAACAGGAAATATACTTAGTTTGGTGTATTAAGAAACCAGGACTGAGACTTCCCTGGCAGGCCAGCGGTTACGACTCCGAGCTTCCACTATAGGGGGTGCGGGTGTCCTATCCCTGGTCAGGGAACTAAGATCCCACATGCTGCATGGTGTGGCCAAAAAGAAAGAAAGAAAGAAAGAAAGAAAGAAAGAAAGAAACAAGGACTTTAATGCTGATATTTATCTTCTTATGTAAATAGACTTGGAGGCAGAATTTCCTCCTCCATTTATCTAAATAGTCATCCAAGACCCATCCCCAGGCAAACTTGACCAAGAAAAATTCTCCAGTCCCCACCCCCGCCCCTAAGAGAGCCTTATACAAGAAGGCCCTATAACGAATTAACATTGGAGCACATTGTGCAGACTTAAGGAGTACTTTTAATTCTTGTTAGGTTCTTCCCTTTGTATATCCCCATCATTATAGAGCATATATTCTCTTGGATTTTAATGTCTCTTTTCCAAGCCCAGATGGGTCCCTTTTGGCCTTAGCATGCTATCCAGTCTAAAATGAGTCTAAATCCACTCATTCTATGTATTGAAGGGTTTGATTTGTTTAACGTCTGAGCTTTGTGTTTGAAGATGCTTGCTGTTACGTGATTCAAGGAAACACTGAGATATCACTATATTGATCTGAGAAATTTTTCTTAAAATAATTTGGGCTTAAATGAGAGTTCTTGGGGCCAAAAATAAGCTGTTAGCGAACTTCAATTAAGATTAGTGTTTCGATGAAAAATAAATAAATAAAAGAAGAAATTAATTAAGAAATGAAAAAAAATAAATAAATTAAGAAATGAAAAAAAAAAAGATTAGTGTTTCGGCCTTCCCTGGTAGCGCAGTGGCTGAGAGTCTGCCTGCTGATGCAGGGGTCACGGGTTCATGCCCCGGTCCGGGAAGATCCCACATGCCGCGGAGCGGCTGGGCCCGTGAGCCATGGCCACTGAGTCTGCGTGTCCGGAGCCTGTGCTTCGCAACAGGAGAGGCCACACAGTGAGAGGCCTGCGTACCGCAAAAAAAAAAAAAAAAAAATTAGTGTTTCATGGATGATATCTCTACAGTATACTGTAGACAATATTAGTTCCAGACAAATCTAAAACATGACCTAGATTACCTTACATTATATTGACTTTCTCATTGACTAAATCATATGTGAAATTGATGGTTAGATCTGTAAAGCTTTTATTATAAAAGGATTTCTTTTTGGAGTAAGATTTGTGATAAATCACGTTTTCTCTTGCATTTCGGTGTACCTCTGTAGTGATACTAAAAAGGCAAGATGCCTTCCATAGGGCATAACTGAGTACAGAACAGGTACTCTCTGGGAAGATCTAGAACTGGACTGTGACCCTAAGCCTGGAATCTCAGAAAACGTCAAGCTGCACCAAGACTCACTGTTCTGTACTCTTTGTGTCATCATGTTCAAAGTCAAGGACATTCCCTCAGCTCCTCTCTCTTTCTTTATATATTATGTAAGAAATCAATCATTTTTAATGCCACTAGGAAATACATGTGCCTCAAATATACATGTGAGGATGTGGTTATATGAGTGAGGGGATTGTGGGGGGTTGTCAGATACAGGAAAAGATATTAGAGTGCCCAATTATTTTAATGAAAATTTTGATGATGAAGGAGAAGCAACAGCATCACAGAAAAATTCTTACATATTAAAGCAAGTCCTAAGCTTAGAACCCACCTGCATCAGTATAGCTCTGCTTTCCTCCTACAGAGACTCATCATTCTCCTTTGTGCAGGTCATAGAAATGAAATGTTTTGAAGTAAGAAATGAATCACACCTTATACTTTATTTGTTAATATATAACTTATTTTAGAACTAAAGTCTTTTCGAAAGACAGTTTTTATCTTGTATATCACACTATGAAGTACTCAAATTTATCAGTAATGCCAGTTGGTTTGATAAAAGCTAACTATATTTTAACGCCTTAATCTCTGTAGCTAGTTTGTTTTTTGAATGGAGGTAATCTAAAGGCAGTGATCTTCATTAAAAACAAAATTATTGGATTTAACAAATATTTCTAGGTAGATGGAATAAAGTTGAGATTTCAAGATAGAAACGTGACTCTTTGATTCTCCTCTCACCTATCCTGATCATGCGCATTAAATTAGAGTTTTCAGGGGGCTTCCCTGGTGGCGCAGTGGTTGGGGGTCCGCCTGCCGATGCGGGGGGCGCGGGTTCATGCCCCTGTCCGGGAGGATCCCGCGTGCCGCGGAGCGGCTGGGCCCGTGGGCCACGGCCGCTGGGCCTGCGCATCCAGAGCCTGTGCTCCACGGCGGGAGGGGCCGCAGCGGTGAGGGGCCCGCGTACCGCAGGAAAAAAAAAAAAAAATTAGAGTTTTCAGCCCTTTAGGCTCTTTCAAAATTATAAATAAACTTTAGTTGGTGACAATATAGTGCTGTAATTAAGGGTAAAAAACTCAGTTAAGGGATGCGCTTTCTCCATCTGGGTTGTGGGAAAACTCAGTACATTTGATGTGTTGTTTGGCTTCTCTGGGATGATGCTAACATTCTCCTTCCTGCCTGTTTTGCGGGGGGTTTGTCTGTAGCTCTTGCTTCTGGTGGCTCTCTTCCAATAACGTCACTGGATGCAACTGGGAACCTGGTA
The DNA here is from genome assembly GCF_963455315.2 of Globicephala melas. NCBI lineage: Eukaryota > Metazoa > Chordata > Mammalia > Artiodactyla > Delphinidae > Globicephala > Globicephala melas. The sequence goes on along the minus strand of NC_083314.1, from coordinate 61,563,444 downwards.
TTTGCCAATGCGGGAGGAGCCCCCAACATCGTGACTGCCCCTCTGTTCCTGAACCCTCAGAACCTCTCTCTGCTCACCAGCAACCCAGTTAGCTTGGTCTCTGCCGCTGCAGCCTCTGCAGGGAATACTGGACCTGTAGCCAGCCTCCATGCCACCTCCACCTCAGCTGAGCCCCTCCAGACCTCTCTCTTCACAGCGGCCTCTGCCAGCGGGGCTGCCTCCACCACCACCGCCTCCAAGGCACAGTGAGCTGGGATGAGTGACGCCGCCAGCCCCCTTCTTCACTCCGAATGCAACTGGCTGCCAGCCTGGCTGAGACTGAAACACGTGATGGGCTTCCTCTTGCCGTGTTGCAAGGGCAAGGGAGAGGAGGGAGAGAAGAAAAAACACATGCCGGAAAAAAAAGATGGAAATGGGACAACATTTGCCTAATTTTGTAATAAAACACTGTCTTTTCAGGATTGCTTCATGGATTGGAGAACTTTCTAACCAAAAATTTAAAAAAAAAAAAAAAAAAAAGGCAGAAACAAAAAATCAAAAACAAACAAACAAAAAAATAAGTGAAAGGACTACTTATCATTTCCAGCAGTCATGATGACGAGTTAAGGTGGGTTACCAATTCCAATATAGGAAGGGGATTTCTTGTTTGTCTAAATTTCTTTTTTCTTAAAAAAAAAATCATTTTTATGGGTCTGTTGTACAGGCCATTAAGTCATAACAAGGTGTTTATAATCGTATCAATTGTGTTGGGGGTTCCTTTCTTAACTGGTACAATTTAGGCAGGCCTGTATTACTGTATCTCTATTGTTATTGTTGTTGTTGTTGTTATTGTTTTTTATATATATATATAGTTTGGACATGTTTATCTCTTGCTCCTGGATCCTATTTCAGTGAGCTCCCACACTGTGGGGCGGGAGGGTTTTAGGGTAAGGGGGACTTAACGTTCTTAATTGCGGGGAATGTTCTTGCTGGTTTCCTTATCCTTGATGACTCTTACAGAGGTGCTAGAAAATTATTTTCTTTTGCCACTTATGCAAGAGGCTTGGTGCAGAAGCTGAAGGCAGTGTGTGCAAACACTCCCACTCCACACACGCCCCCTCCCCCCCATCAGGTGGTGCCTTTGGAGCACTTTTGCGTAGGAAGGAATTCCTGCTGAACTGTAGCTCTCACTCACCCCAAATCATTGAATGACCTGAGGCCCAGATCCTGTGGTGCAACAGTGCTGCTTTCTGCTACTTTCAACAGGAATGGCTGTACATGTTGCAGGGCAGGATTTGGTTCCGAAGAGCAAAGACTACTGCAGACACCTAACTTGGTGGTTCTCCTGACTTCTTATCTCCTGAAATGCTCTACTGTTGGTGTGTTTGTTTGTTTTTTCCATTTTGTGGAAGTTTTTCATCCAAACTTCCTTTAACTTACTTGGCAAAGAACAAAATAACTTACTGAAATTGGGAAACTTTTCCCTTCTTTTGTTTTCTGAAGGAACTCTACTAGACTGTTTTCCATTGGTTATAGATCACCGAAAGAGGTGTGATGAGAAGAGTCTGAGGTTAGCTACAGACTTTCACCAGATGGCTTATCAATTCCTCTAACCCTGACGCTCTCCTTGGTTCTCTGACTAGAGAAGGCACTCATTAGCCGGGCATGGGATCTGTAGAACCTCTGAAAGACTTTGAGCAGGAACTTTGCACACACCTCAAGTGTCTCCTTGGTTTGTTAGTGATGCTCCTGCTAGGTAGGTCTAAATGGCAATACACGTCTCTGTTCATTGTAGAAGGCGATTAGCTTCCGTAATTGTTTTCAGGGTATTTCTAGACGATGTAAATGAGCCCATGAAAAGGAAGTGTTTATGGAAGTAGATGAAGAGGAATGAGGGTAACTTGGAAATTAGATTTCCCTTTTTGTCAGTGTTCTGTTATTATAGTATCTGTATCCAAAAAGTTCCCAAAAGACTGGATCACTGCAGTGCAGCTCATCTGAGCTCCCTTCTTATTGGAGTGAAAGGTTCCCATCTGGTGTTTGTGGGTGCTTGCATACATCTCCAGTGGTCCTATGACTGCACTTTTTCCCCGTTTCGAGCTGGGGGCTGAGAGAGAGCTTACAGGTAATTTTTCTTCTGCATGCTCTGCTTATATCCACAAGGGAGCTTGGATTCTGTGTATTTGTCTCTTCACAATGTTGGGAAAGGCAGTGATTCAGACACAATGTGCATTTTTGTTTGTGATCATCCAAGTGGGAGACAGGCATATTAATATTAAAAGACCAGAAATGTTTTAGTTCCCTTGTTAATTTTTCTTCTATTCCTTCTGTCTTCCCATTTTATTTCACAAAGTATTTAATTAACTACCCTTCACCTTCCTAAAATCCCTCCAAAATCAATGAACTGCAAGCAGGGAAACTAACAAATGTCCATCCACCGTTTTTGTGTGTGGTATGTTTTTTTTAATGTTGTTTTTTTGACTAAGCTTGAACCAAAGTCAATTTTTAGCAAGCTGCTGTACTAATGGACTAGTTTATATCGTGCAGTTCAGACACATTGAGGAGATAGATGCTACTGACAATTTCTTTTTTCATTTGTCTTTATTAATTTTATATAAAAGTTGCTGCTTGTTTTAACCTTTTGTGTTGGTAAGTTGTAATATCCTCTGGGCAGACATTAACTTGATTTTTTAAGTAGTTTATTTAGTTTGGTGTGTAAATAGAATGGCAGTGTCAGTTACTAATTTTTCTCCTCTTCATCCCACTATTTCTCTGATGTAGTTGAATTTAATCTTTTATCCTGATTTGACATCTCTAATTTTAGTCTGTGCAAATGATTTTAGGGCTGTCAGTAATACTGTAGCTGCCCGTAATGATGAGTCCCTCCCTTGGGAGTGGTAAGTTAGGAGGAAGGATTCAGGGAGGGAAGTGCTGATACCCACCATACTGGATTAGAGGTTGTGGCATTAATTTCCCAAAATCGCTACCAAAGGAAGTGTTGAAACCCAAGGGACTCAAGCCCAATGGATTAAGAGGAAGAGCAAGGAAAGGCTGTGTTTGTTTGTTCTCCTGTGTGGTTCACAAATGCTCCCTCTCCCAAATAAGATTCACCAAGAGACTTCGATATTAAAAAAGAAGATACTAAGCTTTAAATGTCAGTACAATGGTCTTCTCTTCCCTGCCCTGTCTATATTCTCGAGTTAATTCGGGATAGGGGGATTCTGCCTCTGTGTATGTGGGGTTGTGGATCACTTTATGAAGATAAAATTTAAACCAGCATAAAAACCTGTGTTTAAAAGAAGAAATAAATCCTTAGACAAAGGTAACTTTTAGAATTTTTCTGTTTTTTTCTCTTATTTAAAAACAAGTTGTGAAATGAAAGGTACATTTACACATGTACACATGAAACACTAAAACGGCTTGTTGATGGGTGTTTAACTTAAAATTGACTCCCCATCATCATCATCCCTAGATAGTCTACTGATCATATTGTGTCATGACTCAGCCTTTAGTCCTTTTTTACTTTATATCATCTTTTTTATCATCTCAAGAAATGCTTTTTGAATTGAATGAATCTCCTAAGCTAAGGTACTCAGACTTAACTTTTAGTCACCTTATATGGGAGAGTCTGGAAATTAAGAAGAACCATTTGACCAAAAAGAGATGTTAGAGATGTTTGGTAGCGTTTCTGCATTTCTAAGAGGGAGGGCCAGATAGGTCATCACAGTTAATTGTGTCATTCTTCTTTTTTTCCCCTTAATGTTTATGCAAGTTTTATTTTATCCCTGAATTTGGTTAACACATATTAAGCCAAAGACTAACTCTAAATGCATTTATAGCGATACTATATTTGCCCATGGTAATGGGCCCTCCCTAGGGAGTGGTGAATGTAATTGTTTGAATCCTGCTTATCACAGCGGGGCAATTTGGTTGTGAACTTTATTTGTACCCTGTATAAATCTAAAGGACAGCAGAAAGACCTGGAAAAGGGCTTCTCAGAGGAACAGTAGTATTGTTCCTGATTTAAGAAATATGTTGAGTGCTATGTTAGTTTAAATGTTTCTGAAGTTACATAGGCAGCTTTTTAGAATTAAAAAAATTGTTCCTGTCCATTCATTACCTGATATAAAACACACTTGCTTTTATTTATTTGGTAAGAAAGATCAATACCATCCTAATTTACTCAGCTTATTATTGAGGAATGGAACCAAAGGAATCCAACTTTCGTTTTGTGTAGGACCATACTGATTTGTACTTCATGGTAGCATTATTAGAAATTAGCGTTTTTTTACAAGGGCAAATAATATTAATTAAAAGATTTTTAGTGAGATTATCTTGCCAGTTTGTTCTACACAGTTCATTCATTGTTGGGGAGAAAAGCACAATTGTACCGTACCTCTTTTTTACATTATTTTGTTCTATTATCCCTCATTTATTTGGGAAGGTGGGAGGAAACCTTGTCTATTTCAGAAGCACAGATACTTGCTTGACACAATATTTAAGTTCAGCCCAATCTTTATCATTAAATTTTCTATTTAAAAATTGCTGGGAGAGCTGGATACATTTGAAAATGTAGGAAATTAATGTAGATTTTTAAAGTTGTAAATCCTGTTAGTCAACATTGCAGTTAGTGTATAATAAACACTTGGCTTACAAAAGAAGCTCTTTGTTGTTCATAGTCTAAAGTTGTTCCCAAACCATGTCATCCTCACAAAACTTTCTTTACCAAGAAAAAAGTGAAATCGTTACGGTAGGAAGAAAAGAGAGAGAGTGGACACAGGGAGCAGTCAGCAAGCCCTGAGCGTCAGGGCTGCCCGTGAGCGCACGGCGTGGGGCGGCACCTGGTTCACACTTCCTGCCGGCAGTCTGCTGTGGCCTTGGACCCACAGGGGCCCCCCAAAAGTCAGTCTGCGATCTGAGAACCCTCCGTTAAGGGGCCTCAACAATTAATTATGAGAGTTGGTCCAATACTTTCTCCTTAATCGGCATGTAAAATTGATAAATTTAAAGTTTATTCGTTCAGACCGTGTTTATTGGAGCTGAAAATGTTAAAAAGACCATCAATACTAATGGAGAAAAAGACTCAAAACTTGACATTTAAAATTACTCAAACGGGCAAGAATTGATGAATTCATTTGATCATAACCATTATGAGTTCATTTTTGTATGTGTGTGTGAAAAGCATTTAGTTTAATCACAGCCCTGGCCATCTACTTGCATAGATGGTGCACACAGTACAAATGTGAACTTGGACAGAAATAGGATAAGTAAACTGCTTTCATCATTAAAGGCTGATACTAATCCTGTTCTGCCTCATTCTTTTCTTCATCTAAAGAGATTCAATGGGACACGCCTGAAATTTTCAGTAAGGTATTTGAAAGGATTCCATCCAAAGGGCAGGGAATATGTGTTTTCTCAGAGTTGTCAGCTTTACACCCAGATTTCCATATGATTTGTGAAGTTGCTTTCTTCTGACCATCCTTACTCATGAAGCAGTTCCATGTGTGGGCTCTTCTACTCTCAGCCTTTGCTCCAAGCAGCAAACCTTAGCAGCTCTTACGTTGATTCTGTAATCTGGATCTCCTTTCCTCTCTTCCTTCTCTTCCTTTTCTCTTTCAATGGTGATACCTTAATCTGGGAGGTAATGCTCGTGGGTAACAGCTAGCTTCTGGCCCCTCCATAAAATACCTCAGCATAGTTTAGCATTGTTACAGAACTGGTTTTAAACTAAAAACCAAATAAATAAGTAAAAAGAAAAAACTTTATAAATAGTGGAAATAATTCTAGCTGTAGCATTTAGTCGAACTGATGTTTATTATGATTGATAAACATGATTGATGCTGTATGTATTGGGGATCCTGTTTATAGGTTACAGTTTATAGGGTTAGGGACGGTGGGTGGGGAGAGAAGAAGGTGATTATGTTAGAAGGAAAATGTTGCATTGCTCGTGTGTGTGTTCGCTTTTCCTTATCTGTGTCTTGCCAAAGGAAACTTGATCATCCCTGTGTTTGGGTTTGGGATCCGTCAGCCTCTCTGCGGTCTGGCCTGCAGTGCAGTGTGTGGTGGCATGCAGGTTACACGTGGGTTGTCCAGTTCAGGGTCCTCGAAGGCATTTACATCCCTTCCTGTGGCTGCCCAGGCCCCCCATACCCCGCCAGCCTCTCCTGATGATTCATTACCTCTGTACGTAGCAAGAGCTTAGGAGAAGGATGAATGTGTGAATGTCGGGGTGTGTGGTTGAGCAATAGAGGCAGAAGTAGAGAAGCACCATTTAATTTGGAGAGGAAAGGAGAAATGAATGATTGATGCATCTTAATCTAAGAAAATTAAGCAGGTTTTTTGTTTTTTTGTCGCCCTCTGTCATGTTACTGAATGTTGTGCTAGTAGCATAACAGTTTAAAACCTCACTTCCTTCTCTCATACGAAGGCTAATTTTGTCTCGACCAAAAATGCGAACAGAAGGAAACCAGATCAAGAAGTTGAAAGCCAACCTGCTCGCCTCTTACCTGTGATATGGTGTGACCTTTAGGGATGGGTTAGTTAGTGAGATTGAGAAGAGTATTGTTCTTAGTGGGGATGTGAATGAGAAATGATGCTGGTTTAGGAACAGTTAAGAGTCCTTTCTGGCCATACTCTGGGACAAACTTTCTTGGCTCCCTGAGTTCAGATATAGACTCTATGTCCAGAAAGGCTATTTTTTAATAAGTGATCCATCTCACAGAACCTAAGTGGGGTTCGGTTTGGATACCAAAGACACTGCATTGTTTATCCTTACGTTTTCAACACAGGCAGAGGGAATAGGAACAAAAAGCTGAAATTTGGAAAAGCTTTATCTTTGTCTCTTTCCTTTTCCTCTCCCCTCCCCATCCCCACTTTTTGAAGGAAGTCTTATTGGTCATCCTGGCTTTGGAAAAGAGATTTATTTAGTTTCACTCTGCTGGCTCTGTAAAAATGGATAGAGTTGCTAAGTGTGGCAGTGATATTCTTGGAACTGCTGGGAAATTTAGGGGGGGTGGCAAAAGATGGGGGTAGAATTCTTTTCTTATTTCCCTTTATCTAACACTTATAAAGAGAACCAGTACAGCCTGTTTGAGTTCAGACGATATTTAGTTGTTCTGTCACTTGTGAAGGATAAGCATTTTCAAGAGCAAGATTACATGGAAATCCAAAAGGCCTTCCTTTATTCTTCCACAGAGCTGTATTGTTCCGGAATGTTTTCACATATGGGCTCTGGGGAATTGAGTAGTTCACTGTTTTGGTGTACTATTGACGAGACACGGAAAAGAGGGGAGGGATAAGAAATTTATTGCTCTCGACAGAAAACGATCAGGTTGCAGAACTTCATGACAGCTTTACTAGTAATCTTATTGTTCTGATGTTATATAAAAGTGGTATTAATATTGTGTGACTTTTCAAAGCACTAGGTAGGTCAGGAAGCAGGTATCAAGGCTATTGAAGATAAGAGCACTTGAAACAACAGTTGAGGGAAGACAAGGCATACATGATGGACCGCCACTGCACCCGGAAGTGAAGCTCCCACGGTGGGCAGGGCAGGGCCAGTGCCCTTTATGATTCTTTCTGCATCCCTGAATCAGCCCACTCCTCACAGGGCCGTGCCACCCAGTGCCACCTTCCGGTTCAAACCCAGGACACTGTCAGAAAGTTCAGACCCCAAAACTAATTTACTGTAAAAAAAAAAAAAAATATTGAGGTCTGCTGCAAAGTTCCCCCGAATTTTCTTTGTTTACTTGTTCATCGTTGTTTTCATGGAGTCAGCCACAACCTCACAAAAGCAGCTTAAGGCTTCTTTCGTAACTTGGCAGTGGCATTGAGCTCTCTCACATGATGTCCCAAAGTCTGCAGGCAGACAGTTGGGTACAGTGCTGTTTCCAAAATGAGACATCCAAACACTTCTTTAAAATTGGGATCTCCTTCGAATGGAAAAGGACAGAGCCAAGGAGAGAGAAGACTCTGTACTCCTACCCAGTCCCTCAGCGTCTCTAAGTCTGAGCAATAGAGCAGGAAAGGGAAAGCACTTTCAGAAGCTGGAAAGACAGTCCTGTTAGGAAAGGCTGTAGTTGTAGGCAGGTGGGGTGCCTCGTCTTTGGTTCTGATCCTGCGTGGGTCTGCGGAAGGCACGTACTGTATGAGAGTAGAGTGGACTAGCCTGGTTGCGTGTAAAACTGCAAACAGTTGGGAGGGGGGAAAGGAGAGAACCAAAGACGTTGCAACTGTATTATAACATTGGCTTTTGACAGCGTAAATGGTGTGTCGTGTCTCCCCTGAGTGCGGGCAAAGTGGAGATGCAGACTTCTTCCGGCTTCTTACCTCTGCTCGCGGGGCCTGTGTGCATTACTCAGTCCACAGGAGGTGTCACTCCGAGGAAATGCCCTCCCCCACGTTAGACCGTAGTTCAGTCCCTGCAGCTGTGGTGGTGGTGGCAGAGGCGAGGTGAATAAGCGTGGGGTTTTCCGCCCACCACGAGTCCAGGAGCTGTTGTATACCTCATTTCTAACTCGTGACTGAGTAACTTGCTTTAAAACTTTCTCTAAACCCTACAGAGTTGCCAAGTCTGCCCTCCCTCCTCTGAGTAATGTTGAACTCTGGCCTATAGCATCACGGGACCTGTAGCCTAGGGTGGGACCTCCCAAAGCCTCTGAATGTCGCTGCTTTAAAAGCTACTGCAAACTGAGGGCAAATTGCAATCTTCTCCTTCTTTTTGTTGCAGGGGGTCTTCCCAGGTCTCTTAACATCTGTTCCTTGCCACCCTGCTCTTAGGGGCTGGCCAGCCGGCCACACCCCGACCCCACCTCCCATCTCTGACTGCTGGCCACACCTCCCCTCCAGTACTTGCCTTCTCCCTGGTGCGGGGAGGCCATCCCCTTCCCCTGTGAGGCCTCAGGGTTCTGCTTATTTTCAGGACTTTGGGTGGAAGGGAAGACACCAAAGGCTCCTTTAAGCTGACTGCTGCATACACATTTCACTTTTTTTCCTTTGACATGACCAAAAAAAAATCCAAATATTTAAGTTTTTATTGTTATTAATATTATTATTATTTGACAATCTTATATCCAATGGGCTGTCTAGAAGCTGCATCCCCAGCCCTTCACCTTTTCTTTGAATGTAGTTCCCAACCTTCAATTCCCACCCCCAATGTCGAAAAAAAGAGCTTTGCCAGGTCTTACTACTGCTGCTATAAGCCAGGGGAGGGTGGTTTCTTTGTTTTGTTTTGTTTTGTTTTTTAAATTTCCAGCCAAAACCAAAGATTTTTTAATGATTGTATAAACTCAAAACAAACAAAAAAACCAAAGAAAAGGGAAGTCTTCAGCGTCAATCCAGTCTGTGGCGTCCTGGTGTTTAGAGGAGCGAGGCCCGGGGCAGGGAAGGGGGGGCCCCTGACTGCACTGAAAGAGCAGGGAGTCTGTTTCCAGTGTTCCAGGGTGTGCAGAGGCACATGCTTGGTAGCTTTGGCTCCTGCCAACCTGTGAACGTGCCATGGAACGAACTGGCATTTCAGATTTTCCAAAACGGTAGGCAGAAGCCCATCACCACGATAGTCCTCCCTACGACAGCCATGGTCACTGCAGGGGCTTAGCGCAGGGACGGGGAGCCCGGGCTGCTGCTGGGCGCCTTGGACTCCACAGAGTGGGGGAAGTTGAAGACACTGGTGCAGGATTGGCTGCTCTGCCGGGTGCTTTAACCTCTGGGGCCGTGCCCGTGAATACTCGCCAAGGTGCCCTTCTGAGCCTTTTCTCTCTTTTCCTTTACTGGAACTGCTTGGAAGTGGCTGTCCTGTTTGTGAGAAAACACGCAGAAGGATTATCAAGCTTTTTCATTTCTTCTTACAGTAGTTTGTTTCCTTTTTGCAGCACCACTGTGCAACTATGCATTGTATTTCACAACCTTTTGTGCTAGGTAGATGCCTGTGACTTTTTAACTTGGGGGGTGGTGGGTGCAAATGAAGGAACTTTTTACACGGATCTTTTTAATCTCAGTTGATTAGGGGAGGGGGGGGATTTGGTTCTAGGGTCATACAAGCTCTATCCCAAAGCAAAATCCAAATGTTAATAATATTAGCCTGATGCAGATACCAAAGATAATTTCTTTCCTGCAGAACCTTAGACTTGTGTATTAAGTACGATTACCCAGCACTTGCATTAGTCTAACCTCAGTAATTCCAAAGCTTAGATGTATATTTTGGTATATTTCTGGGATATTAAAAAAAAATGTCGTTTAACTTCTTGTTTGTTTCAGTGTAATGCTCTTAAAGTCATAGCATGAAGATAACTGAACTGTCCTATTCTTAGTAGTTTGAAATAATAGTATTTTTGTATGTTTTGGGTGTGTCTATGTATGTAGTAACATAACAATTTTCACTGCCTAGGTGTTCATAATAAAAAAGAAAACAAAAAAGTTCTGAGTGTACATAATATTCAGTAATAAACTTCCACCGGGGTCAATTTGGATTGAATATTTGCTGATTTATCGGTCCCAACTGGGATTTTGTTTTGTTTTAAAGAGACAGTGGTTGTTTTGGGTTTTTTTCTAAAGCTGTTTTCTTTCTCTCTGTCTTTAAATATCTTAACTCCCCCCACCTTTTTCTTTTCTTCCTTTTTTTTTTTTTTTTTTTTAAATATTGATTCAGGGGTGTTTTTCCACTGTTGTCAAGGGAGGGACACAAGGGGGAATTGACCCCTTGGCCTCCCAAAACTTTTTGTTTTATGTACTTAACTTTAAAATGTGAGTTTGAGTTCTCTTTTGTGGAAACTTAAGATGTGGTGTAAATGATTCTTTCCAAAATTGTCCAGCAGCTTTAATGAGGCAGTGACAATTCCTAAGTAGTTTATTGGGAGTCCTTTTACATTTCTCCTTAGATAACTCTGCAATCTGGGTGGCTATTGTATAGCCTCACTGTCCCAGACGCCTGGTTAGCCATTTCCCCTCGGATAGGAACATGCTACAAGAATCAACCCATAACTTGGGAGTCTGGGGCCTCGTTATCTGGGCCCCCGGGAGACACACGTTTTCTTGGTTTTGAAAACCCGAAACACAAGCAATTTACATTTGGGGGAATTAGCTGATACCTCCTGAGGCCTGAGGAGGTGGTGGGGAATATGAGTGGTGCTGTCTCTTTAAAAGTGCCCTTTATATGATTCCCCCTCCTGGGGCTGCCTGCAGGGGGCTGTAGGCTTGGGAGAGGTTGTGTAGGTGACAGTGAATCAGAATGAAAATGGTAGATTTTGTGTAGATGCATTTGTCTGCTGTAATTTTTTATATATATTAAACTTACTGTAACTGTACAGTTCATTTCTGTTGTAAAACATCATTAAACCATTTTCCAAGTGTTTTCACATTGTTTGAGTTTCTCTGAAGTTGTTGCGTTGGTATTCGGGTTGCTTCACACATTCCCATACAGACTTCTCGACTAAGCCTTCCAACTTATTTTTTCCAGCAGGTGCTCTCAGGCAGCCCGGGATCACTGTAAGCACACTGGTTCCTCCGCCACCCGTGCCCTGGCCTCGGCACGCTTCTCCCTGTGCTCCGTGCGGCGCTGGGGCCACCACACTGCTCTCTGCCCAGGCCCCAGTGGCTTCCTGGGCCCCCGAGTCTGGTAGCAGTGGTTTCCTTCAGACCCCGAGGGCTTTGTGTGATCGATTGATTCATCTGTGAGAGAACTCTTCAGAGGTCCCCTCTCACTGTGTATCTGACTGCAGAACTGTCATTGAAATTGACTTTTCCAAACCACCGTGCCCCTCTAGCATTTCCTGCCAGGTCCTGAACAGTCATTCTCTGGGGTCCTCTGAAGGAAGCTAATCCTGAACTTGGCCCTCTGGTTCTCCTGTCTGAGGGTACACAACTTAGCTCCGTCTCTCTAGCTTCTTGTAGCCAACATTTAGTGTCTAAATGCAATTAGTTGACTGCATAAAAGGGAAAGTTTGAATCTTAAAATGAATTTCCCACAGAGAGAAAACTTCAGCTTGTTGAAGAGCTCTGGGAGGCATCCTGTTTAACTAGTGTGTATGAACTGAGTCTGTGCGTCCCCCTTGAATTGGCAGACGGAGAGAGGCTGAAAGAGAAAGCTTGCGCTCTGGTCTCAAGGTATGGCTGCTGTCTTGAAAGGGGCCCAGAATGGGAAGACAAATGCTGGGTCCTTTTCTCCTCTGTTTCTACGTCAAAGAATGCCTCGCTCTTTTCCATTCCACCCTGTCTTGTTATTTATAACTTGCTTTTCAGTTTGTAAAGTTACTCTTAAAACAATTTCAAGTTTTAACAGGAATTGGCTGTTTGGTAGAGACAGCAGCGGGCTCACAAGCACGAGGACTTCAGAAGGCAAAACCCATCTGTCACGGGCTAAGGCATGAGGATAAAAGCACTGATTCCATTCTGTTACCCTGTAGTCCTTTGTAAAAAGGTTGTTGTTGTGTTCTAACCCACTCCAGTGGTGTCTTCCAAGAGGAACTACCCATGAGAGGGTATGAATTCTCCAACTGCAGCCTTTTCTCTCTGCGAAGACCAGGGCCATTCTCAGCTTGATTTGGGGCTTCGTTGTGCCAGCACGTCCACTGAGTCCTCTCCCGGCAGCCTTCTCTGTGTAGTTGCCTTGCACGGAGTCCAGTAAGTCCTCTGCCCCACCCACCCTGGGCCAGCTCCCACACCCATAGCTTACAGCCAGCTTTCCTCCTACCTCTTGAGTCAAAATCTTGATCGAATTGGGTCAAACTCTTATCTTCAGGCCAGCCGTGTGGGTCACACAGCCCGTGTGAAACTCAGCTGACCTTAAAACTAGGTATGAGGTTGAGGCTTAACGTTGACTAATAGAGGAAGCCAACTTCATGTGTTATAAGATGCCCAGTGAACAGCAGATAAAGCGGCAGCAGCCACAATGAGGCTCTCACTTGTCATTGTGAACTTCAGTCAGCGGAAGGGCAGTTAAAACAACATGGTGTAATTTTCCCATTCCTTTGCCCCATGACCAGGTTACAGAATTAGGGCTGATAGTTTTCAGCCCTTCTCTCCCTCCTCAGAGCCCTGTTCCTTCCATGAAACCTTCCGCAGCTCCCCCCATGCCTTGCCGAGCTCTGTCCGTACCCCTTCATCGGCAGCTACTCACCCCGCCCTCACTCCGCTTCCACCTGCCTGTCCTGTGTGTGTCACGACAGTGCACTGTGATGCCGAGTTCTTTACACGGTGTGGATGAAATACAATGACAAAATTTTAAGTCCCTAACTAACTCTGATGCTACTTCTCTAGCTTCCCTGGTAGCTTGCCAAGCGCTGGGCACAGAATAGGAAGGTGCTAGGTCAATACTTGGTGAATGGAATTGAATTCCCCTCTGGGGCCAGGGTATGAATCGAATGCCTTCTCTCCTGGCAGAGACGCACATCACTCCTGTTGGAATCCCAAATGCTCAGGGGCTTTTAATAGCCATGGCCTTCGATTTCAAAGTTTTCTGATTTCAAAGTCTTTACCCGATATTAATTGGTGGCTTGATGAGTTAGGGCCTTATAAACAGCCACTGCAGTTAGAGGAAATACTGCTGGGGACAGGGTCACTTTTTGTGGGAGAACCTGATCTAAAAGACCTCTGTTGTCCCCTCTCCTTCCCCAAACCCTAAAGACTGAGGTTTCTGTTTTTGCTTTTGTTTTCTTGGCCACGTGCCGTGTCTTGCAGCTTGCGGGGGGGTCTTACTTCACCGACCAGGCATCGAACCCAGGCCCCCTGCAGGGAAAGCACAGAGCCCTAACCACTAGACCGCCAGGGAATTCCCCAGACTGAGGTTTTTTTTTTTTTTTTTTTTTTTTTTTTTTTTTTTGTGCTGTGGCATCAGCAGCTGTTCATAACCCCCAGACACCCTCTGACAACGATGCTCCCTCTTCCTGATGCACTGATGCTCAGATGGCCTCTCTCCTGCTCTTTCCGGCACGCCCCAAGCTAGCTCAGTGCTGTGAGCCCTGCACCCAGGGAGCTCCCCATCACCTTCTCCTGGTTCCTGCATAAGGACTCCTGGCGTAGCCGGACACCACGTTGCCCCAAGCACAGCCCGTTTGGGCCACTGTATGCACCTGGCTCTCCTGCATTTTCCAAGGAGCCGTCCTGTTCTCTCCCAGCAGCAGGCTGATCGCCTGATGACTAAATGACCATTACAGGCTTGACTGCCGAAATAAAGCTTACGGTAAAGCAGCATTTTCACTGAAGCATTTATTATGCAAAAAAGTAAGGCTCTAGCAAACCAGTATAAATTAAGACCGAGCAGAGCAAAGAGGGTTTTCCATCCATAGCCGCCTGCCCTTTTAGCACACAGCCCTGTTCCAGGTAAGTCAGCTGAGGCTTTTCCCACCGTGCCATTGTCCCTTGGGATCTTTCTAGGTCTGAGTGGAGCGGAGTCTTCTTTTGAGGCCTTTCCCAATACGGCTGTGTCTTTTCACTCAGTGTGAGGTGCCCAAGTGCCTGCAGAGAATGTGGTCTCGCTGCCCCTCACCTTGTTCGTAGTCAGCCATGACACTGCTGTATTCTTGCACGCTGGACTCTTCACAGCTCGCTTCCCTGTGAGAGTGTGGGCTCCGGGAGGGCAAGGCTGGGCTTCTTCATTTTTTGGTCCCCACAGGCCCTGGCACTCAAGTTCTATCACAGGGAACGTATGCTTGATAGCAGGAGGGCCCCTTCCTGCGCCCCCAGGCCTCTGGCTCCCCTGCTCCCGTCCCTGATCCACCACTGCTTCCCCTCTTCAGCCACCACCAGCTGCTACCTACCACCCCCCCTTCCCCTGTGCCCTCACCCTTCACAGGGAGGCACCACAGCCTCCCTGGCCCATCACCAGTTACCGTGGAATGATGGGCTACGCTGACAACAGAAGCGAAGTTTACAGCAGGAGCGAAGCCGCTCAAATGCTGACAGAACAATGCAGACCATCAGGACATGCGCTAACATCTGTGGTTTCTCGGGCGACTTTACAGAACACAGCCTGAACTCCTCAGCTGTGTTGGAGGAGGAAGGTGCCCGTCCCCCAGGTAAGAGCCCAGAGCCACTGGGGACGGGGCCTGCCCACAGCCTCCAGGAAGCAGAAAACCCCGGAACATGCTGCACTCCCAGCAGGCTCCTCTAGGACAGGGCCTGGGGGACGCACTCCCTGCCGGCGTCCAGGGAAGAAATTCTGTGTGACAGTTTGCAATTGGATATGACCACATGTTACAACTTGAAGCATCCCGATCGTAAAGAAGAATACTTGGGTGGTGGAGAAATACGAGCGAACTGGTTTGTAAATACTTTATCCTGTGTCTTTAACAATCTGGGCATCTGCAGGTCTGGCCTGTGAGTGGTGAAATTCCAGGTGCTGTTAGCGAGGGGGCAGGTCCTGCATGCGGAGGGCAGCATAGGTGTCCTTGGTGGCCGTGCTGAGTCCCTGGGGAAAGCAAATCAGAACAGAAGAGGGGGTCAGGAGCTCTGTGTGGGCATGAGCCTGCCTGGAGGCCAACAGGTGTCTGCTGCAGCCTGGCCTGTGATCTCCCGCCCAGCTCAGAGGCCCAGGAACTGTCCCCTCATGCACAGGTGGGGCCTTGGCCCATGCAGCTGCAGCAGAGATGGTCCTGTGTCCCACTGGGAATGGCCTTGGTGCAATTCCTTCCCAGCTAAATTCTCACCTTCTCCCGGCTTCCCAAGTACTGTGCCCTACGAAGTTGCCTGTCAGACCACAGAGGAAGGAGGGTCACCCAGCTGGGACACTGAGCTGGGAATCAGCGGGGAGGCCTCAGACCTGCTCCAGACAGCGTACTGCCCCTGATACCCGGGCCTCCGGGAAGCCGGCACTTGTCACGGGGGAGAGAGTGGCTCCTTGGCCCCCGCCCTCCCGAGCCTCCTTCCCAGGCCATGCTACTACAGTCATGTTCTTTGTCAGGGAACAGGCAGGCTGGTCCCAATCTCACTGGAACGTCTCCCCCTCTGGTCCAGGAGACAGATCAACAGCAGTGACACGCAGTAAAATTTGGGGGCCCTTTTGCCATCACTCTGAACTCGGAAGCCAGGTAGCCTGAAACTTTGGAGTCAATCAAGCAAGCTGTGAACAGCCCCAGTGAGGCACAAAGAACCAAGTAAGAACCCACTGGGGATTATATTTTAGAGAAGTAGGTTGGCTGTGCTTAGTTTGCATAGTTATTCACCCTGATTTGCAAAAACTAGGCACCTGACTACATTTTCTATTTAAAGTTATTTTTCTTAACTTGTCTACTTCAATCTCCTCACCCATCTTCCCATCCTATTAGGTGTGAGGATACGAGGCGGAGCAAGGCTTCTGCAAGGGCCCAGAGCAGCGGCGCAAGAGGCAGGAAGTGGCTTGTGTGGTGTCCTTTGCCTGCATCTGCCCTTTGCTCAAGACCACACAGCCTCTGGGCAGCTGCCGCTTGTCTGCTGTGCCCAGTTCCCCCCGGGGCTCCCATGGCCTCCTGACTAGAACCAAGTTATTTGCCTGAATGGTTGAATTCCAGCCCCGCCCCAGGGGCTGACCAGCAGAAGAGTCACCACAGGCCTGAATGGGTGCCCTGGGCTCGCCCAGCCCAGCTGCTGACAAGAGCTGGCACTGCCAACAAGCAAAACAAGGGAGCGTGACCTTGGCTCTGGTTAGACGGTGCCACCCCGGGAAGAAGGACCAGCAGCACTCACCTGGTAAAGGCCATCATGTCCCTTGCCTCTTCGCCGCTGGTTCTGTGGAGTGAGACAAGAAAAGGCTACAAGGTCAGAGAGCCAGCAGCAGCCTTCCTGCTCAAGAGTCCTCCTCAGAGGACCCCCAGAGAGTCACAGGTGACTGTCTCCCAGTCAGCACCCCTGCCCCGGGAGAGAAGGGTCTTCAGGTCACTGGTCAGACCTCGGCCTCCGCAGAGTAAGCTGAGGCCTGGCTTTGATGGGGCCCAGGTTTGCTGTGCCTGACTCAGATCCTCAGAGGCATCAGATTCCTGGATCTGGGCCGTACTGGAGCTGGCCACGCTGCCACTGCTTGGAATAAACAGGCCTCCCTGCAGCTCTCAAAATTCTTGGCTAACTAGGAAAAACAGTATGGAGGTTCCTCAAAAAACTAAAAACAGGGTTACCATATGATCCTGCAATCCCACTCCTGGGCATATATCTGGAGAAAACTATAATTCAAAAAGATACATGGACCCCGATGTTCACTGCAGCACTATTTACAATAGCCAAGACATGGAAGCAAGCCAGACAAAGAAAGACAAATACTGTATGATATTACTTATATATGGAATCTAAAAAAATTATACAAATGAACTTATTTACAAAACAGAAACAGACAGAGACGTGGAGAACAACAGGCTTGTGGCTGCCAAGGGGGAGGGCGTGGGGGAGGAAAGGACTGGGAGTCTGGGATTAGCAGACGTAAACCAGTATGCATAGGATGGGTAAACAACAAGGTCCTGCTGTGTAGCACAGGGAACTGTATTCAGTCTCCTGTGATAAACCATAATGGAAAAGAAGATGAAAAAGAGTACAGAGATATAGGTATAAATGAATCACTTTGCTATACAGTAAAAAATTAACACATTGTACATCAACTATACTTCAATAAAACAAATCTTTAAGAAAATTCTTGGCTAGTCATCAATGCTCACTGGGAACGGCAACGAGGTTGTGGGTACAAGCTCGGGCTGTAGAGTCCGTACAAATTCTGGCTCCCTCGTCACCAGCTACGTGACCTTGGGTAAGTTGTTGGACCTCCTGTGCCTGGCGGGTACACATTTCCCATTGGGTTATTGTGAGAATTAAATGAGATTATCTACCTGGTAAAGCACTGGCCAGGCCAGCTTTGTGGGCACGCCACCTATGCAGTCACATGGAGATCAAACCTAGACGGGTTCAAAGCTCTGCTCTCTCTTATGGAAATTCTTAATCATTTATGAACAAGGGGCCCCACCATCCTAAGTGCTGAACATACATTGGCACACATTACTCACCTGATAATTATTATGAACGTTGACAGACTTGGCCTGTTTTTGCAAAGCATGGACCATCTTAGTATTTAACTTGGTTTTTAATCCTAAAAGGGTATCAGCACTTTCTGAGTACCTAATATACTGTCAAATGGATGACAGCTGGACTAACCTTTGCCTCTGGCAGCCACCACGTGGGCTTTTGCAGGTGATAGGAGGAAGGGATGGGACTCTTTGGAGCAGCCCCCATACCACCCAATCCTTGGGAATGAAGAAGGAGTATCACTCACCTCGCCCTTCATCCCGATCTCACTGTAGGCCTCCGCCAGCTTGTCTTTTCGCAGCTCCTGAAGAAGAGGGTGTGAGACACCGGTGTTACCAACTGATGTAGCAAACAGTGGGCTCCCCTCAAAAGGAAACCTCTGGATTCCCCAGTTGGTGGGGGGGTTCCACATTCAAGGCTCCAGAGACTCAAACATTTCTGACAATAACCAGCTCCAACCCCCTCTCCCCCTCCTCAGCCTTCTGGAATCTTCTCTGAGCTGCCAGCCCTTTGCACTGAGCTCAGAAGCTCAGGAGAGGTTCAAAAGGATAAGATGTGGAGTCCTAGCCAAAGGACACGCACGTTGGACAATGCAACGGCTCACCCCAGAGCCCCCAGAAGCATCTATTTGAGCAAGCTGTCTCTTCACACAGCCAACACCGTGGCTGTGCGTGGGCCAACTGCAGGAGGGAGGGAGAGTAGCTCTCTTTGCAGTGGCTGACCCTCTGCGATGGTCCCATGTGGCAGACCCAGATCAACACCCAGGATGGTGAAGTTTTCAACAAGAGGCCACACTCAGGATGCTCCTCCGGCCCCTAGGAACAACAGCCCCTCAGAGGGGCTTGCCCAGCTTGACCTCGCTGTCCCCCCAGGTCCCACCAGGCTGATCCGGGAACTCCCGCGGCAGGCTTAGGGGCCGAAGGAAGGCAAGCCAAGGGGCCTTCCTACCAGCAGCCACTGCGGGCAGCAAGCAGGTGAGGCACTACTTGGCCAGGGAAGTGAAGGTCAAGTCAGGCAAAGACCACGGAGAAGGGAGCAAAGCCTTCATCCAGAGCCCTCCTCCAGCCCTACCCTCCAACTTTCCAATGCAAACTGTGCCACGTCCTCTACTCACATTGTACACGACTTCATGGGGATTCTTATTCTTCTTCCTCTGCCGGGAGAGACGAGGGGAAGAAGTTAGAGATGGAGAAACAGGGATCCAGGCCAGGAGAGTTTCAGCGCCCTCCCCAGGCCCCTTCCCCACACTCTGTGGGCTCTGCCATCCGCCTGTGCCCTCCCCGTGCTCCCGCAGCTGTGCTCCGCCACTCACAGGCCCTCACAGCGATACCACGCCTCGGATTCCCTCGTGCACACGGACACGCTCTCTCACACCCAGGCTGAGCTCTGCTCTTAAGAAGACCCCACTCGGGCCTCCTCCAGCCGCTCCCCTCCCCACAGGGTGTGGAGTCTACAGCCGAAAAGCACAGAGTTGCTGGGAGCCCGGCATAAGGGCCTGCTTGCCGCATTAATGTGTGTGAGGCCCCTTGCGATGCAGGAGGGAGCCAAGGGCGAAGGCGGAGAGGGGCAGCGGCAAACGGGGCCCCATCTGTCTGCATGGCCAGGCCTCTCGCACGTCAGGGTCCAGCGTAGTGGCAGCGTGCGCTGGCATTGAGAAGCCCTCTCCTCACTGCCCAGCTGAGCCCTCACACACTCTCTCTCTCTCTCACACACACACACACACACACAGAAACAGCAAGGCCCTACCGGTTTCCCCCCCATCTCAGGGTCCAGGCCCCCTCTCCTATCCAAGACGTCATACTCCTCTCTTCGTCCTAGATTAAGCTCCTGAAACAGAGAGAAAAGCGTCAGAGACCGGAAACAGAAGCTCAGGAGGATGGGGCCAGCAGGACTGGGAGTTCCTTCTGGGTGGTGGCTCACAAAGGAGCACGGACTGGGAGATCCCTCGGCTACCGTCATCTCGGAGAACATCTCAAAGAGCTTATTACCATGGCGGCGGGGGTGGATCATCCATTCAAAGTCCCATTGCACGGAGAGCGTGAAGTCGCTTCTCCACCAAAGGGAAGATTCTACACTTTCCTCCTCCACTCCACCCCTCCAGCCTGCGAAACCGCTGCCAGGCGGGGGCTTGCTAGGGGCAGGCACTACACTACGCAGGCGCTTGCCGTGCATCACACCGCTAGCGCGCCGCATCCTCAGAGAACCCCCACCCCCACCCCGAGGCAGGCACCATGACTATCCCCGTTTTCGGGGTTAGGAAACTGAGCCCCAGGGAGGTTAAAACAACTTGCAAGGCTGACAGCCGCGGACGAGACCTACAACCGAGCCCCAGCCGCTGTTTTCCCCACGTCCCAGCAGAGGACTGCACTTTCTCTACACCGGGCTCTACGGGAAAGGCGGACTTACATTATAGACCTGGTTCTGGCCCTGCTGGTAGGCGGGGACGTCGGCACTCCTGCTGAACTGGATGAAGAGGAGAGAAAGCGTGTTACTCTCTGCGCAGGCAGCCTCGCTCCGCTCCTCGACGGCCAACGGCGCGCGCCCTGCCTGCGGGGGGGCTGGATCCTTGCGGGAGCCGGTGGCGCGGCAGCTTCTTTTCTGAGCTCAACTGTCCTTACACCTCCCGGAGGTCAAGCGTAGCCACCGCACGGGCCCGCGGCACTAGCCGCAGCTTCCGGTCCTTGGCCCTCGCCCTCGCGCGTGCGCAGAAGCGCCGGGCTCGCGGGCCGCGCCCCCTGGGTTCCGGGAGGTTCTCCAGGCCCCTTCCTCTCAGGGGCTCGGAGGACACCTCGACGAGGGTGGTGGCTGTGCAAGGTCCCACCTTCTAACTTGACCTCTGCAGCAGGGTGCTTTCCGTGTGGCACTGTGTGTCCTGAGGACCTGCCCCGGGCGCATGGCCTCGATCTGTTTTCAGTTCATGCGCCTCAGCTGAAACTGCGCGGTTTTGCAGATTCAGAGCATTGGGAACCACCTGAGAGATCATTTAGGGCAGCGTTGCTCAAACTTAAGAAAATCCATAAGACACTATTTCTTATAATAAAATCTTTTGCAAAGTCCAAAATCCAAAAGAGAAATGGGTTGAGGCACGGAAGTCATAACGACTGAGGCCTCCGTTCAGGAAGTCCTTCCACCCTCTGCCCATGCCACGGCCACCCCCAGTCCCAGCCCCTCCAAGAAATGCAGGGTCTGCAGGGCACTAAGTGAAAACCCAGGCTCTGGGCCAACCCTCCTTCGTACTGATAAGCAAACAGGTTTGAAGAGAAAAGGCTGACCGAGCATGGGTCAGAAGTTGGACAGCAGAATCTGGAAAGAGATTCCCCACCTCCCTGCTCTTCACTGCCTGAAGCATAACCCCCTTTCCTGCCATCAGAAACCCTGCCCTGGGACGCTTTGATGTTCACACATCTCTACGTCTCCTCACTAAGGGGCCAGCACTAGACTCACCATCCCACTCTGTCCCACTCAGCCAGACATCCCCCCCTTCCCCACCCCCCCGCAGTGGGCACACTTGGCTGGTCCCTTTGCCCATGTACACCAAGACTCAGGTACCACCCACGCTTGAGACTTTCCAGCACCAAGGCCCTCTGAACATCCACCGAGCTGGGGAGCCCATGCCCTCCCCCCAGAACCCAGTGGTACCCACCTTCGCTCTCAGGAACAGGGCAGTGACAATGACACCATAGATGAAGAGGATCCCATCCAACAGGTAGCATAGTTTAGGATCGAGCAGGCCGAAGCTCTGTGCCGCTGTGTTGAGAGATGAGATTGGTCAGTCAGGCTCAGGTGACGGAACATGCCCTCACAACCCCCGGGGGCGGGGGGGCAGGGGTCCCCTGAAGGGTCAAGGAAACCACGACAGGGTGCTAGGCCCACTCTCCATACCCCACCTGCACAACCTCTCTCCCCACCTTGGACCAGCCCCTGGGAAAACCTAACCTGCCCCAACAGTGGACATGGCACCCGGTAGGGCCACAAAGCCTGAAAGGCAGGAAGGTGAATGGAAGGTGAAATTGTCCACTGTGCACAGGGCGGCTGCCTCACGGCACGGGAGCCCAGCTGGGTGTAAGCCCCATCTGAACCATGCATTCCGGAAGCCACCCCAAATTACCAAGGGGCCCCTAATCCCTACTGCCATAACAACCTTGGTCAAACTGTCCTATGCAAACTGGAGTACAATGGAGTTGGGGAAAGAGGTACGGTAAATATTCTGGTTAAATAAAAGTTAGCATTTCTACTTGAAAGCTCACTGCACTATGAGTGAGGAGACACTGTTCTTCCTACCAGGTATGTGTGCAGCAACTCAGGTGTAAAACGGGGCGTAGTAGGCGTCTCACTCCGCCCCTGCCTGGTATCAGAGAAGCAGCGGTCCCGCGGCCACAGTCTCTCCCGGGCCCGGGGCGCCCTCCCATGGCCGCCTGCAGGACTACGTCGGGGCTACGGGAACGGGATAACGTGCACTGGAACAAGGTCTCATCCTTACTAGTTTTGTGACTTGGGGCAGGTTATTTACCCTATTTCAGCTGCCTCTTCTGTTGACCAGGGTGAAAACTGTAACATTTCTTTAGTGTTTACTCGGTGCCGGACACCGCTTTGATGTAGTAACTTGTCAGATCCTCCCAACAGCCCCACACGGACACACGGAGGCACAGAGAAACTCAGTTTTCGCCAGGAGCACGCACACAGCAAATGAGAAGCAGCCCAGGACAGCCCAGGCAGCATGTCTCCTCTCCTCTCCCCCACGTGCTTCTGCCACAAGCCCTGGGAGCAGGTGATGCAAGCCTGCTCCAGAGTCCCCACCTCCACCTCGTGACTCCCTCTGTCCTCAAACCTTTTACTCCTTCCCTAACTCTGGGGCCCTCCTGGCGCCGGGCAGCTGATCTCTTTGTAAACTTCCCATAGCCCCTTCTCAGAAACCATCCACGAGCCAGTCTTCCTGAGCAAAGTCCAGCCCTGACTTAGCAGCTCAGGTCCAGGCCTCAGCACGCCTTCTCCCCACACTGCCCCTCCTGCTCTACCCACCTGCCTTTGCTGGGGCTGGTTCCTCTTCCCCGCCTACCATTGCTAGCACCACCCGCTCCACTCAGCTGCTGGAAGGGGACTCAGGTTCCGCCATCACAGCCCCTAGTGAGAATTCAGTGTGCTGATGGATTGATGGATTATGAAATTCCCCTCCATCTAGGCTGGAGTAAGTGCTGGAGAACAATGGCCGCATCTTCATGCTTGCCTCTTCCTTCACCCCCAGCATCAGAGCACAGAGCACAGGGAAGACATTCATTAGATCTATGGAATTTTCAGGGAAGATGCCAGGCCCCCTACACGAGGTTGGCCTGCCTTCCGGCCCTGAGGCAGTGCCGGAAGCCCCTGCTGACCAAGGGTGGGTGTCCGAAGTCCTCGAGGAGACAAGCCAGCCCCCAGCAAAGGCCACCAAAGCTGGGGTGTTTTTCCTTTTAGGACTGGAGAGGAGGTGACAGCGGCAATTTATGGGGGTGGTTGAGATTCAGAAAAAGGGTTGGGAGACAATCGCTCAGTTGCCTGTCACATAAAATGAGAAGAGAAAAATTACCGGACAGTAAATTTATAACAAACCAGAAGAAATATTTCTTGGTGTTGTGCAGAGCCAGTGCAGTGGGGGAGGGGATTGGGCACCTCCCCAGAGATAAGTAATAGAAAAAGGTTTTCTTTCTTTCTTCCTTTTCAAAGAGCAGCATGATTTTATGACCAAAGACAGGTGTGCTGTGTGTGGTTTGGTGGAGGAAAGGGTATTAATAGCCACACGCTTCCCAGGGTAGGAAGCTTCCCTCTGCCTAGTCCAGCTGTGCCCATGCAGGGAGGAATGGGACTGAGGAAGGCAGTGGTCATCCAGGAAGCTCCCTGAGGGGACCCAGGACCTAATTCAATCACGTGACTAATTAAATATTTATTGGCCTTTTGCTTGATGTCAGGGGATATTGAAATAGAAAGAGCCCTGGATTGGGTATCAGATGTGTTCTAGTCCTTCCCCTGCCACTAAGTAGCTGTGTGGTCTTGGGCAAGTCCCCTTACCTCTCTGGGCCTCAGTTTCACCATGTGTAAAATGGTGGATAATCATGTCTATCTTGAGGGTGTGGTGAGAATCAAATGAGAGAATGTATCGGTAGGTGTTTTTGTAAATTTCCTCCATAAGGCTAATGATGTCTAGCATTTGGGTAGGGTCTTCTGAGTCCCTGCTCTCATGGAGCTTATGGCTTAGCTCATGAGGCCACACCCAGGGTGGAGGGGCTTCCCTTGAACAGCAGGCAGCTTTCCAAAATGACAACTCAAAGGCAGGAGCCACGGACACTCCCGGTTCCAGCTTCTTCCCAGCCCCCCACCATCTCCAAAGCAGAGACCTGTTCGCCTCCTTCCGTGAGCCATTTGTCACGCTGTTTCTATCCCCACCACATTCGGTCCCAAAGAGAGGTATTTAATGGGGTTATATGGTGGCTGTTTTCCTAGACAAGTGGAGAAGCTGTTTTACTTCACGCTTCCCATTCCCTGTCCCAAGTCCACAGCACCCCAGAGAACCCCAGCACTTGAACAAGTACCCAGATACTGATTGAGCGTTCTCGCTCTCAATCCTGGCTGCATATTAGAATTAGCCCACTCCCTTATGCCCCCAGGTTCTCATTTAATTGGTCTGGGGTAGGGCCTGGGCATGAGCATGGGCCAGTGCACAGCAGGGTTGAGATTCAGAGCTGCAGTGTCACTCGGGTGCAGCCTTCCACAGTGATACAGCCATACCCTATAACAAGTATAAATTCCATGCCAAACAGAGACAAAGAACAAAATTAAAGACTCACATGCACTGTCATTTTTGTGTACTTCTGAACTGTGTATTATTGAACTTCTCTAAGTCTCAGTTTCCTCATCTGTAAAATGGGGATAGTAATATTACCTGTCTCATTAGGTGATGGTGAAGCTTAATTAAGATAATTATCACGGGGTGCAGGACCTGGCAGGTAATAAGTGCTCCATACATCAGCCATTGTTATCACCGTGATTTTTTTTTCCCAAATCACCACCAATACATTTATTTGAGGAAGAAAGGGTCAAAACCTAGCAGTAGCCTCCTAGCCCAGGCCTGGACATGATGGTGACCTTGTGAAAGGGGATCTCGCCCTATTGACAAAGCAGGAGACCCTATTTACAAAGCAGGACAGCGATGCTCCCAGCTGAGCTGCAGGGTGAGAGCTGGGGGTGGAACCTGACTCCATGGTCCTTTTCCCATCCAACCTGGGCCTCCACAAGCCACTCCGTGGGCCCCTGCAGGCAGACTCAGCAAAGCTGAGTAAGGGAATCCTTCCCCAATTCCCCAGCCCCAGTCCACATTACCCAGGTGCAACGGGTGACCCAATCCACGGGCCACAGCCCCAGGCTCCCTGGACCCCCGCGTCCGGACAGACACATGGCAAATACGGAAACTGAAGCCCAGCTGGGCTGGAACACATCTAGGTGCTGCAGGGTTGGAGTGGTCTTACAGGTGCTCCAGGATCAGGCCTCACGCCAGGTGGCCAGGCTGAGACAGGCGATTTAAAGGTGATTCCAGTTACTCCAGGGCAAAGCACGACCCTAATGTCACCTGGAGAAAAAGCAGGCTGGAGCTTCAGAAGAGCTTGGCCCTGCATACTCAGGTACTTCCCGCAGTGGATCTGAGATTAGAACACTGGGGACAAAAGGGGATCCAGCCTGCAGCTTGTGTTTGCTCAGAGCCAGAAGACTGCCTGCTAGCACGCTCACTGCAATCCCCACCACAAACATGGGGCCGCTCCAGTTGGCCAGGGCCTGGCTGAACCGGGAACCTGGATTCCAGGTGTTTCCCAGCCCCCGTGTCATCACACTGTCACCCATCAAGTAGGCACTGGTGAAGTGGGCCGACAGCGTGATAAGCTGGAGACTTCCTGCCAGGTAGCAGGTGTGAAAGGAAAATCAAAATTGTGTCAGCATTGCCAAGAGAGCTCTCTAAAATGGAGCCAGGAGACCATTAAGAAAATGTGACTTATGCACGTCTCAGCCTGGATGGAATCTGACCTTTTGACCTGATGATGTCATCCAGAACACCTGCCAGAAACTCAAGACACTTTTTGGACCCTTACCCTAAAATAACACATGGCCGTCTATCTACTTATGGAACCCGCACTCTAGAACAACTTGAGATTCCTGAAGGACAAATAATTTCCAACTCATGTCAGAATCAATCACACTTCTCTCCAGGCAACTCTTAACGGCCTGGTGGCTGTTCGTCTTTCTAAGTCCCTGATGCTTTCTCTTCCTCTGAACACTCTTTCAGGGTTACCCGAATCTGTGTCTCCCAAATTTCAGTACTTAAGACCCCAAATAAACTCCTCCCTTATTTGCAGCCTCCTGCATTATTTTTTGGTTGACACAGGATGCCTGGGACACGCCCTGTGAGACTCCAGGGGAAACCGGAGTCAGATCACAGCGTATCTGTCCATACGTTCATTGCCATCAAAATCGTTATGAGTCTTATTAGTGACAGTGAGCCCAGCCACCTCTATACACCCTTTTGTCATCTTCATAAGAGCCCTGCGTTCAGAAAGTTTCATGGCACTGACCACTAACAGGAAGATTCTGGGGCCCCAGAAGGCAGCCTGGAGGAGACACCTGCCCTTACAGGGTCTGGTTTCTCTGGGTGAGATGTATTTGAATTGTGTTGTTTTTCTGTCTCTCAGGCAGACTGGAAGCTTCCGTGAACAGAGAGAACAGGACTTAATCAACCTGGCCCTGCTGTAGCCCGAAGCTGCAGACACACACTGGTACCCATCTCCCCCTCCAGCAAGTCCTTTTTAGGAGCAGAGCATCTGCTGAACTCCCTCACATCCAACTTATAAGGATACCTCCCATTTGAACCCCAAGCTGTACTTTTAAAATGACTTCCTGTATCTGATCAAGTTTGATTCTCATGAGAGCCCAGAAGGTAGGCAGGGTGCTATTATTTCACAGGTTGATAAACTGAGACCAGAGGAACAAAGTACCTCCGCTGAGGACACCTGCAGATTAGCAGCAGAGCTGGATGGGATTATTGAGTCTCCCAATTCCAGGTACTTGTCTAACCCTTCTGCCTCAGGTGCACCTCACCTTTAGGTGTAGGACACAGAGTTTTCGCCTAGCTCTGAATTCACAGCCCTTACTGTTTGCTGGCTTTTGACACTGTCACAGCAGTTTGTGAACTTTTCACATCGTGTCTCCCTCCCCGACAAGCCCTGGAAAGCACAGATGATGCATTTTGGTTTCACTTGCTTATTTCCCCTTCTCACCTAATACATATGAGGCCACTTGAGAAGAGGAAAGAACATAAGCCTCAGAGCCAGAAAGGCTAAGATTTAAATTCTGAATCTGCTTCTTACTGGCTTTGTGGTTGGGGACAGCTCTCTTAACCACTCTGAGCTTCAATTCCTCCATCTGCAAAAGGGGTTTTAATAATAAGACTGACTTCACAGGATAGTTATGCAGATGCAATGAGTAACAGTGTGTGGAGAAAGCGCCCTGCCTGGTGGCACGTGCTGAGCCCAGGGGTCTCAGGTGAACTTCTTTGCCACGACAGAGGCTCTGAAAGTACAAGCAGCAGCAGGAGTGGACCAGGACTTCCCACCCCGTCATGTCCCATCAGGCCAAGGTTGGGGACGGAACCTGGTCAGCTTCCCCAGCTCAAGATGGAACGACCCACCTTTCAGGGTATATGATAAAACCAGACAATGCATATGTATAAAGTACTTGGTATAAAACAGGAGCTCAATAGTGTGTGGCTATCCCGAGAACTCCTGGCTTCACCAGATGATAACGAGGTAACTTACATTTGCACTGTGTCCAGTTTAGAGAACTCTGTCCTTGTGTTACCGGGTTTAATCCCCAGAACAACTCTGTATGATATGGGCAGAATGACTGCCAGTTCTATTCAGAGGAGGAAATTCAGTCTCAAAAAGATCACTCAGCTAGAAAGTTCCCAAATTCCGTCTGATGCAAAGTCTCTCCACTTTATCCCGGTGCGTCTGGGGTTTCTCTCATTCAGAGAGCTTCCTACCTTTAGTAGGAGTTTCTTCTCTAATACCTCCAGCCTCTGCTTGAATAGCTCAGGTGACCAGGAGCTCACCACCCATCAATTACTGGTGAAGAGCTCAAATTTTCGGAGCTTTTAAAAAACAACTTTGGTCTTAGTTCTGCCTCCAGAAGCACAAAGCACACAGATTCTCCCACGTCTATAGGACCTTTAAAATCCCACCCATGACCAGCTTGTCTCTGCCTTCATACGAAGCACTTTAGCATCACAGCAAGAGTTAATCCTTTGAAGGTAGACAACTTGAGACCTGGCTCTGCTGCTTAACTAGCTGTGTGAACACGGGATAATCATAGCTACCTCCCAGGGTGGGTGAGGTAAAGGGGACGGGCTGGTAAGCTCTCACTACATAGGAGCTAATGGCATCAATACTAATAGCCTATGATTCAGGTAGGAGCAGCTTCCAAGACTCCTGATCTCCTTTTGCATCTCCAACCTTGAGCCCAGGGTCCTGCTGCTGCCCAGCCCCATCTCCAGACTCAGACACAATCGGTGATGACATTGCAGGCTAAGAATTTAGAAAACAGGAAGTCATGTGTTTTCAGGAAGGCAGTGGCAGAGCAAAGGGGGTACCTCTGCTGGGTGTGATGCTCAGCCTGTCGACCGCAGCCTCATAGGCACCCAGGGGAGGGCCTGGGGAGTTGCTCTCTTTCACTGAGCAGCTAACTTTCACTGCAGCAGGAAAAATATAGGCTAGACACACAGGGTAATAGTTATAACCACTAGCTGAAGATTTATTTTGTGCCAGGAAGCATGTGTGAGTTTTCTGATTTGATCCTTACAGCAACTATGATTTTACAGCTGGGAAGCCTGAGACTTGGAGAGGTTTAATAACGTGCCTCAGGTCTAGAGCCAGGGTTGAACCCAGGCCTGTTTGAATCCATAATCCAGACACCATGTGGTCCAGAGTCCTAACCACCATTTGGTAATACCCTTGGACCACTTACTGGTCTTCAGGGATGGGGAGAAGGGATCCTCACCAGGCTGTGGAGACCTTCCTTCTCAAAGGATCCACGTTAGTAGTTGATGTCCTGAGTTTACAAATGACCTTCTTTCTTGGAGGAGACAAGGGGCTGAAAGGCCTAGGGGGTTAACAGGTACAGCTGACCTGCTGTCAAATGTGAGGTCAGGGGTCTTCCCTGTTGGCGCAGTGGTTGAGAGTCCACCTGCCGATGCAGGGGACACGGGTTCATGCCCCGGTCCGGGAGGATCCCACATGCCAGCGGAGCGGCTGGGCCCGTGAGCCATGGCCACTGAGCCTGCGCGTCCGGAGCCTGTGCTCCGCAACGGGAGAGGCCGCAACAGTGAGAGGCCCGCGTACCACAAAAAAAAAAAAAAAATGTGAGGCCAGGACCCACACTGGTCAATGCCCAGAGAGGCTGACCCACTTGGAGGCATCCTAATCACCTTGACCTGCAGAACAAGTCTATGTCATTTATCAGTACCATGTAATTTATTGCTAATCGCTTTAATTTGCCAGTCTCCTCAACTCCCTCCTCAGTGTTGCATTTCAAATATTCATGTTTCATTGTAAAGCTAATCATCTGGTCACAATCATCTACAAATTATTTCCCCATAGGCAAGGATTCTAAGGGAATGGGGCAAAAAGGGAGCTGTTTGATTTCATAGAAGTAACAGGGCTATGAGTAAGTATCTCCCTTTCTCTATTTTTATTTCCGTTAAATTTGTTATGTTGGTGCAATAATTTAAAATTTTTTTCTGTGATCACTTTTTATTTTCAAGTAAATCTACTCATTATAAAAGTGCAGGAAAGTAGAAAAAAATCAAAATCACCCGTAATACCACGTTCAAACACAGCTACTATTAACATGATGGCAGATTGCCTTCCAAAGTGTTTGTTATTTATAAATTGTAATCATCCTACATAAAAAAATTTTCCCTGAAAAAAACATTTTTTCAGTTAGTGTTATAATTTAAAATTATATTTCCATGTTATTTCACATATTCATATTTCATGTTACTTTATAGTTTTACTGAATATTCTTTTTAAAGGTTGCGTCATAATCCTTCCACTGTTTATTTAACCATTCCCCAATGGATGGCCATTTGTTTCCAATTTTTCACCATTGTAAAACATTCTGTGATGAACCGCTTCATTCCTAAAGCTTTTTATAGGTTTAGAATTTAGTCAGTAATACTTTGAAAAATGAAAGCTAAGACAACTGGTCCAAGAGAAAAATCAGCTAAAGATATAAAAGTAGGCAATTCTCAGAGGAGGAAAAATAAATTGCTTATAAGCATCTAAAAAGACACTCAATCTCACTACTGGTCAGATAAATAAAAGTACAAAATGACAAAGAGATGGATCCCGTTTTTCATAGCTGGTTAGAAGATCACAGCTGTGAGGGTTTGGGGAGGAAGGGCACTCCTGGCAGAGGGACAGCAGGTACAAAGGTCCTGTGGTGACCCCAAGCCTGGTGTGGCTGAACAGAAAGGAAGTGGGTGTGGCCAGGGTGGCATGGAAGAGGGATAGTGCTAGAAGATGAGGTTAGAAGGTGACAAGAGGGGGGGGGGCATTAGTTAGAACCTCTTTGGTCAGTGGATTTTACTCTTCATGAGATGAGCAATTGCAGGGTTTTCTCTTTTTACAACAAATACACATTATTTTTGTAATTTCAAAAACATGAATAAAATTTAAAAGAAAAATATTGAAGCCAATTGGGTTCACAGTTGCCTTGGGCCATTGGGTTGGCTGGAGATGCAAGACAGGTGAGCTGCAGGATGGGCCTAAGATCCTGGCTGCACTCCCAGGGGGCCAGCCTGCTCTGTGAGGTCCTCCGTGATTTGCCTTCATCCACCCGAATGTAGTTACTTTATCTTTTTCTGCCCTTGTCCCATAAACGAAGCTATGGTTTCCACGCAGAGAGTGGTTTATTTCTGCTGAAGGGATGGATGCAAGTCCATTCATTTTTGCTCGCTCATCATTCATTACACTTATGACCACCAAGCCTTTGTTTCTGTTATGGCTGTATTGTGTCCCCTCAAAATTCGTATGCTGAAGCCCTAACCCCCAGTACCTCAGAAAGTGATTGTATTTGAAGATAGGGTCTTTAAAGAGGAAAGTAAGTTAAAATGAGGGTGGCGCTAATCCATTATGACTGGTGTTCTTATAAGAAGAGGCGATTAGGACACAGGCACGCACAGAGGGAAGACCACGTGAAGATACAGAGAGAAGACGGCCACCTACAAGCCGAGGAGAGAGGCCCTTAGAAGAAACCAATCCTGCTGACACCTTAAGCTCAGACTTTCCAGCCTCCAGAACTGTGAGAAAATTAATGTCTGTTGTTTAAGCCACTAAGTCTGTGGTACTTTGTTACGGCAGCTCTAGCAGACTAATACAGTTTCCTTCTCGGAAAACAGCCATCATAATTCCTAACTTCTGAGTCACTGTAAGGAGGGGGCATATTGCATGTAATCAAGAACCTAGCACAGTGCCTGATACATAGTAAGTACTCAAAACACCGTGATAGGCCATCGTTATTAGCAGAAGGTGCAGGCACTGTGCTAGGCAGTGGGGAGCAAGTAGACACAGATCTAGCCTCACAGCTGAGTAGGGCGGTGAGCACGTAAGCGGATCTTCCCATTAGGAGAGATGCACGGGCGCTGAGGAGACCCCAGGGAGACGACGCCCTCATCAATGCTCTGGGAGTAAAACAATGACAGGCAGTGATCTCCCTTGGTGAACAGAGTTCACGTTTCAGTTCTTTCCACTCATTCCACCTTCCCAGCAGCCCCTCAAGGCCCACGGACAAGTCTCTCATTTTAGTGGACAGCATTTGCTCTGTACCAGGCACAGTTATAAGCAAGATATACACACACTCACACACACACAGAAATATATACGTATAGGTGTATATATACATATATGCATGTATGTATACATATACATGTATATCTATACCTATCGAGAGAGAGAGGGAGAAAGAAGGACTCATTCTTCCCTCTTGCTGCCAGCTTGGACCCGTGGCTTTCCCGGTTGACTCCAGGGATTGACACTATAACAACTGTGGTCATACCAAACATTTGCTCTACACTTTACAGTTACAGAACTCTTTTACGTTCTTGATTCATTTGATCCTAACAAGAGTGAAGTGAAGTGAAGCCAGGCAGATCTTATGTGCTCCACTTTGCAGATAAAGAGTCTGAAGGTCAAGGAGGTGAAGTGACTCTCCTGAGGTCCCAAGGTGCCCGTGGAGCAGAGCCTGGAAGAGAGGCCATGTCTTACCAGGCCTTTGTTCTTTCACACAGCACACAGCACACAGCCCTGTCATTATGCTCTTGAACGTTAGCACCATTTAAACGAAATCCACTCTAGAGCAAAACCCTCATGTAAAAGTTCCAAGCAGGATTTTGCCATTTCTCTGAGAATTTATTCTGCAGATAAGCCCTCACAGTATCCAGAGATATATGCACAAAGATATTTATTGCAACATTATCTGCAGGAGCAGAAAAAAGAAAAAAAAAAAGAAGAAAAACAAGGTAAACGTCCACCAGCCAGAAACCAGATAAATAAATTTTGGTGTATTCATGTATAGTAGTTCAAAAAAACAAACACAACAGATAGTTCTGTGTGTGCTGCTGTGGAAAGATCTTCAGGATAATTAGATGAAAGGCAAGCTCTGGAATGGTGTGTTTAATATTTGTGTATAAAAAACAAGAGGTATATTATGTAGGCTGCATATGTATACTGATACAGACATAAAAACGTATCTGGATGGAGTTTCTGCTTGGGATGATGAAAAAGTTCTGGAAACATTCGTGATTATGATGAATCTCTCCATTTAGAACTCGTTTCTGTAAACACGGTTTGTGCTTTTCAGTGTACAAGTTTTTGCACATAATTTGTTAAGTATATTCCCTTTGTTTGAGGAGAAGCCACTAGCTGGGAGAAAATGTTTTTGAATCACACACATAAAAGAGGATTGAATCCTGAATATATAAAACTCTAAAATACAGAAGGAAGTTGGGGAGGGAAATTGCTCTGTATCCTGTTTGTGATCATGGTTACATGAATCTACCCAAATTTTAAAATTCAAAGAACTACACACCAAAACTAGTGCATTATTAATTATTATTACTATTAAGTGTGTAATTTCTTTAAAAAATAAAAAGTCTATAAGACAGTAAAAAAAGAAAAGAAAGTTCTGGAAACAGATAGTGATGATGGCTGCACAGCATTGGGAATGTACTTCACGCCACTGAATCGTACACTTATAAATGGTTGAATGGTAATTTTATATCATTTATAACTTACCACAGTAAAAACGTATCTATATCTATCTATCTACCTATCTATATATCTGGATAGCTACATACACAAAATATATTTTCCATGGTTAACTCTGGAGAGGAATGAGTGGAGGAGGATGTCCGGAAAATTTTACTTATTTTCTATTTTGCAGCTTTTTGTGCTCTTTGAAATTCTATGATAGTATATTACACTTATAATATTAAACGACCCAAACAAAAACAAATAACGTGAACCCTTAAGTCAAACCAGGTGTGTGCGGCACAGTTCTAAACAAACAGAAAGTGGAGGGACAGGGACTCGTCCATCTAGCAAAGCACCTCGAACTTGGCTGTGTCTCAGTACGTTTCCAGTGATGACTTGCTGGCATTTGGAAGTATTTCAAATATACAGAAATTTTCACTCTAGTGGCATTTGGGGAAATTTTAATACATTTATGCATGAACATCAAAACCATTACTGCTAATGAATAGCACAATCGTTATTGTTGCTATTATTATCCAGTGCTGCAGAAAAGAGATGTTTTCACACGCAAGTCCCTCCTTGCCCCATCCCTGACATGAGCACCAGCCCAGCCAGGTGAAAGCACCTCGGACCCACGGCCTCGCTCCAGCCATACCACTGCTCCCTGGGAGTCGGGTACCCAGGAAGCCAAGCAGGTTTCTGGGCATCAGGAGCTGAGCTGCCTGAACAACCCAAGGAAGACCATAGGACAGAAGGGAGGCAGAGGGGCCATCCCTGCAGCCCTCATCTGCCCTCTGGAAACCATCCTGCTGGCCCCAGGCGACTGAGGGTACCCCCTCGGGGCTCCGACAGCACCCACAACAGAAACCTGTGTATCTATCTGTCTGACTGATGCCCCCTCCAGCTGAGGGCTCCCTGAATCCGGGGCCATGCCTCCTCCACCTTTGTAGACCCTGTGATGGGCTTCTCTTGCTACACTGTGGCAGGCTGGGGGTGAATCCCAGGATGAGGCCCCGCTGAGCAGCTTCCCGCTGCATCAAGCTTCAGCTTCTCCGAGATTTGGGGAGGACATGCTATTTCGATTGGAAATCAGACACAAGTACTTTATGGGGTAAGCAACTCCCCGGTATTTTAAAGAGGCAAGCTTGCGCTTTCTGAGGCCAAGCTCACTGTTCCACGTGGGGAGGTCCCCCTTGAAAGGGGACGGGAGAAGCAGGGGTTGGCTTCCGGGGCTTCTCTAGAGGTAGTCGTGCTCACACCCCTGGGCCCTGGCCACCCACGTCCGACAGAGGTGGGTCCTGCCTAGGCTGTCACAGCCCACCCACCCAGTGCACTCCGAGGCTGGCCTCTTCTGTCCAACCACAGCCAAAGCCCAGGTGTGCCAGACCGCACCCCAAGTCACCAACCGAATTCCCCAGAGGGAGAGGAACCCTGGGCGCAGGGCAGGGCTCTGGGACCCTTCCTCCCCACGCGGCCAGGGCGGGCTCCCGGCTCCCACCGCCTCGCAGTGCGGTTACGGGAGCAGTAGCTCCTCCCCTCGGCCCACAGCTGTCTCCTCGCTCGAGGTTTCCTGTCGAGCGGCGCCATCCAGGGCCTGGGTTATCGCCCGAGATCTCCCGTCTGAACTTGAGCTGTTCACACACGCTCATGCGCCCGCCCCCGCTTGCGGTCCCTTCCCCAGCCCCACCGCCTCTGCGGGGACGTCGGCCTGGGGCTGGGAGCGCTCGGGGGTGGCTGGATCCGTGCCGGCTCGGGGGCTGGGGCCTGAGGGGCTACCTCCCAGACGCCAGGGAGATCTGTCCAGGGGTCCCCCCGGAGAGGCAGGCCCTGGGGCCTGCATGGGGAGCGGGGAGGAACAGAGAGTGACCGGGAGAAGGCCTGGCTCTGTGCGTCCCGGCACACGCCCACACGTGTCCACCGCACGGCCCTGAGGACACGCCGCTGCCTTCCCATCCGAAGGCCCTTCTGGAGACATAAACCTCCCCC
The DNA here is from genome assembly GCF_963455315.2 of Globicephala melas. Classification (NCBI taxonomy): domain Eukaryota; kingdom Metazoa; phylum Chordata; class Mammalia; order Artiodactyla; family Delphinidae; genus Globicephala; species Globicephala melas. The sequence goes on along the minus strand of NC_083314.1, from coordinate 61,528,186 downwards.
GCGGAGAGCCTCAGTCCCACCAGCGCTACTTCCCCTTCTCAGAGAGCCAGGAGGAGGCACAGGGGTCTCTCTGTTCTCACACAGGGGGACTCCAAATGTCAAAGCCGCCGCTCTCAGAATCCGCGGCTGCTTTCGTTTTGGAGCCCTTAACACTCAGTGTCAGGGCCTTCCCGGTGCTCACGCCCAGCAGAAAGCGAGCCCTGGAGTTCATCTGCCCCTCTGATGGGGCAGCTCTCTGTGGAGCTCCTGGGCGCACGGGGACTGGCCGTGTCTGGGCTGTGTTCTCTCTCACCCACCCCGGGAGTGAGGGGCCACGGTGGGGAGGGGAGTGACCCAGAAGATAACCCCCGTCGGCTTCTCCTGGTTTCCTCTGGCTTGAACGAACCAGGTCGCGTAACAGGGTGTTATGAAAAATACCAACGCAGAGAATTTTGACTGCGAAGGACCGAAAAAGTCAGATGAGCTAGTTCCTGGGTGAAGAGGGGCTGCTTTACACCTCTTGACTGGCAGCAGAGCCAAAGCCCTCAGCAGTGCTTGCCAGGTTGGTCTGGGGCCGGTGTCAGCACCGCCCCAGAGTGGCTGAATTAGAGTCTCTAAAGGAGGGTCCAGGGATCTGCATTTTAACATGCTGCTCCATGTTCTCTTGTACGCTTCACTGCCGGCACCACTGCCTTCTGGGTTGGTTGGGTCTGGAAGATTCTATGAATGCATCCACCCCGACCTAGCATTTGCAGATAGGCTGCTCCTTGAAGGAAGGCAGCCCCAAGGCTCCCTGTCGTAGACACAGAGCAACCCAACAGCGACCAGTGCCTCCACACTCGGTCACTTTTGTCAGAGGAATTCAAGGGATTACAGCCCCGACATGGCAGGTCCGTCTTGTGTTCATTCCCCACATTTCATCGTGTTGATGTGTGATCTCACGTGGACATCATGCCGTCCCTAACATGGCTGCCTGGAGTTCTGCTTTGTTTAAAATATACTAACAAGGACAGTCCCATAATTTCTTTTTCTCCTTCTGGCTCCGGTTTTTTCACATCCAGTCATTTGCTGAGGACCAGCTTGCTGAGTTCTGGGGCCTGCCCCGGGAAGCCCTTGCTTCCACCTGTGTCTTGGGAGGCTCTGAACAGCTGCAGTGAGACACCAGCCTGGGTGGCGTCAGGAGCTGGGGTGGGCATCTCACACCGCATCAGCACTGTCTTAACATTGGCCTTTGCTCCTGGTACCAGAGCCACAGCTGCTCTGAGCAATTTAGGGACTCTGAGTGGTTTGCTCAGGACTGTGTGGAAATAGGATGGGGGGGCCTGGGCACCCTGAAGCATGCTTTACTTCCTATTGCAGCGTTAGCTGGCCAGAGAACAAGTCCAATTTTCCAAACATACCAGAATGACCAGCGAAGGAGAAATAATGTTGCAGCCGAAACGGAGCTGGCATCTCACCCCTCTATTTCTCCACTGATTTATCCTGGATGGAGAAGGGGCAAAACCACCTACCAATCCCAGAAGATGAAAACCACTGTGAGGTGAAGCAGGGAGCCTGGGAGAGTGCAGGAGTGAGCGTAGGCTTGTATATAAACAGGCACTCGCGAGCTTTCCCAAATGCTTCCCACAGCTCTCCACCCGGATCTGCCTTTCTCCTTCCCTCTAGTAATCCTCTCCAAGCCCTTCTCAGCTCTCCCCTTCCCCTAAGGCTTCCTTCTCCTAGAGCTCCAGCCTACACCAACTTCCATTGCTTTAATGATTTTTTAGCACCAAGCGCACTTTGTTGCTCTCATTGTGTCTAAGGGGTTCTTTCCTACTCAACTAGATTGCACGATGCTCAAGGGCAAAGAAAGAGCCTGGCTTCTAGTTCTTTAGATTCTACCACTGTAGGAAGCCTAGTGGTAGACATCACTGGCACTCAGTCATTACATAATTGTTTGGATGATTAAGAGGCTGATTGATTGATTGATGGCCATTAATGTATAAAACGAATGAATTTTGCCCCCTACATTTCAAAGAACCTATGAGTTGGAAGAGGCCTGAAAGACCGTTTTTATGGGAGCCTGGGCTAATGCTATGACCCAAAGTATGCAACCTCAGGGAAGTTACTTCACCCCTGGTTTCTTCGCCTCCAGAATAAGGGTGTTTATATAACAATCTCTGTGGTTCCTGCTGGCTGTGATCCAGTGTTCAAGCTAGTCATCAGGAAGAAAACTACTTAAGATTTCTTAATGAGCAGACGTCACAAAGTGTCAGATTCCCAAAATGCCCTCCACCTTCCCTGGTGTCCCTGCGTGCATGGCCTTGGCATAAGCATAAGTGAGTAGGGTGGGATGCTGCAGCCCCAGAGCCTCCGAGGGAGGAAGACTGCCAGGGCCTTTTCTCACGGGTGGGTTCCAGGCTGTGGACAGGCCCAGGCCCTGCCAGGCAGGACTGCCACCCAGGGCAGCATCCTACTGCCACCTGAGCAAACAACAGGCCGAGGTTCACCCAGAAAGGATAAGCCTTCTGGGAGGGCCAGCCAACAGCTTCCAGCAAGCCTGCCCAGCTCATCCTTCCACTAAATTCTTCAGCTTAACAAAACTTTTACTCATCTTTCAAGGCTCAGATCAAATGTTACCTCCTCTGGGAAAACTTCTGTGCTTCCTTTAGGCAGAACTAATCTCCCTGCCACGGGCACCTGTTTCTAATCTACAGGTGCCCGAAAAATCAGGAATCATGAGGTAAATTTATTGTCAAACAGAATATCAGTTACATTTTCAAAAATTACATTCAATATGTTCTCCTTCAACCTTCAGATACCTGTTCAGGTGAAATACTTCTAAATTAAAGAAATAGATCCAATTGTTAATCTTGTTTTTAAAAGGTACAAGAAATACAGTACTTCGTCAGGGTTTCCAAGCTTTTTGGACACTCTGTAGTGTATTTCTTGTGTTTTTTTCACATTGACAATTGCACTCATTGCTTTAAACTTAGAAGAATTCCCTGATAAGTTGTCTGGAGGTTGAAGTAGATCCTGTGGAGTGTATTGTTTCAAAATGTGGCTAACATTATGTTTTAAAATAAGTTTATGGTAATGTTTCAGACTTATCAGACTCTAGCTTTTGACACATTTTCACTAATTATTTGATGACAGGTCTGTCCCTGTTAAAAATTAAACTCCACAAGATCTGGAATATATTATATTCTTCTTTATATTTCTTTCTTTGCAATCCTTAGCGAGTGCCAGCACAAAGTAGGTGATCCTAAGTGTTCGACAAATGAATAAATGATAAATTCAGCTGGGATTCACCCCAATCCCTGCTCTGGAGCTGAGCCCAGAGTGAGCTCCCGCCCTCATTCCTGTGTTTTCAACTGTCTCTCTCTAATCCCCGAAAGCTTTGACAAGAAAAATAAGATAAAGACTAAGAGCTTTATGTCTCAGCTGTCCAAAAGAAACGTGAGTGGGTATCAGAAAAATCTGCCCCTGTATGCAGCAAGGTACAGGAAGGGCCCAGCTTCTCACCTCGAGGGGCTGCCGACTAGTCCCGAGGAGCCCTCGGGCGACTTATTTCTGAGCTCCTGTGAGCTGGAGCTGAGTCAGAGCTGGGAGCACCAGGCGGAAGGGCCACGTGCATTCCCAAGCTTCCTATGCAGGTCCTACGTGAGATAGAGGGGGTCTGCTGCCTGGATTGAAGCACAGCCAGAGCTGGAAGGCTTTCCTGGAGGTGTGTTTGTCACTTTGGCAACCCTTGTGTGCTCTGCCCACGCTCCGCAAGCACTCGCCTGTGACGTACTTTGTTCTCATGGATCAAAGGCCCCACAAAGCCTGCCGCCCCTGCAGCTGCTGCACTGGGGACGCGCGCAAACGTGGGCTGCCACCTCTGATGGTGGCTCTCTCCCATGAGAGGGAGTTCACCCTGTGGCTTCCAAGTCAGCCTCTGCCCTCCCTCCTCTCCGGTGGAGGTACCGGTGTGGGTACGCGGGGCAGGATGGGGGGAACCTGGGATGTCACCTCCTCTCTTGCTTTCTCAATTACTCCATAGTTTGGGTCCTCAGGACGTCTCACCAGGACTGCCAGGAATCAATGAGATCTACTACCAGAGCCCATGGGGCTCCTGCAGCACGCTATGGCCCTTCCTACTTGATTCTAAATCTAGATTTATAAGCATATAGACAGAAATGCAGATATCACTATAGAAAAGCAAACGGAAGAAAACAGAGCAAACTGTCAACAGTGGCTTCATCTCTGTTTTGTGAAATTATGGGTGATTTAGGGCTTCCCTGGTGGCGCAGTGGTTGAGAGTCAGCCTGCCGATGCAGGGGACATGGGTTCGTGCCCCGGTCCAGAAAGATCCCACATGCCATGGAGCGGCTGGGCCCGTGAGCCATGGCCGCTGAGCCTGCGCGTCAGGAGCCTGTGCTCCGCAACGGGAGAGGCCACAACAGTGAGAGGCCCGCGTACCTCAAAAAAAAAAATTATGGGTGATTTAAATCTTTTTTATGCCTTTCCCTATTTTCCAAGTTCTATAGTATATTATATAAGAATATACAATTTTGAAATAAGAGAAAATACATTTTTGATGCCTTTTATTAGTCTCCTCCCCATCGTGGTGCCCATCCCCCCTTAGATACACTTTAAGTCAATGAATATCTAAATTATTCTGCATTCTTCATACACATACCAACAGGAGGTAGGTAGCTGATGGGATCCTGGAGTTAAAGCCTAGTTCCAGCCAATTCACAGAGTAGTAGAAGCCCACAGGAGGAAAGGGGACATTTAGCATGGTAGAAATCACACGGAGCTTGTCTCCATCACAGGCTGGTCAGAGCCGAGCCCTGGTCCTCTCCCCGCCTGGATCTCTTCAAGCCCAGAAGGCAGATAGGAGCACATCTGTCTGCTCATCCAACTCAGGGACTGGCATTCCCCTCTCACATCCCAGGATGAGGACAGGCTGGGGTTTGGGTTGCTCTGGGGTCACAGGCCAGCATTCCTGGAACCCGTCGCAAAACACAGCTCACAGGAGAGGCCTGTGTGTGCCAGGCACTGAGTCTGACTGTGCGGCTGGACCAGTGTGGTTTAGGGAACAAAACCTTAGCAACGGGTGGCAATGCTGGAAAAAATGGTGTCCCTTGGGTATCCAAACACACAGACGGTGCGCCCTGGATCAGGACCTGGGAGTGTCTGCATGTGCAATGAGTGGGTCTATACGCACAAGAGCCCATGGGAGAGGGCGTGCCCTGCCTCTCAGAAGTGTCCAAACCAGGAAGGGAGGTGAAATATTCCTTTGGGCCGGGGCCAAGCCCCTGCTGGGAGAGGTTTGCCGGGGTCCTCCAGACCCATTTACAGAGAAGAGACACCTGGGCCATTTCCCAGCCTAGGTTCTCTCTGTCAGAAGAATGTGACCAGCAAGTAGAAGGCAGCCAGGCCAAGCCTCTTCCCCGTGGAAAGGTCTGATCACCATGCTTGTGGGGCTGAAGCCCTTCCAGCCTTCCTCCTGCTTCCCCTCTCCTGTGTCATCCTATCCTCAGGCTGATATACCTCTTCCCTCTGGTTTTTCTCTCAGTGGTCTCCTCCCTGCATTCCCCTTGATTCTCCCCACCAGGCTTTTATTTCTCTGTCACCTCTCCACCTTTCATCTTTCATCAAATGGTCCCTTCCCAAGGTGCCATCATTCCCTGTCGCCTCACACAGAATTGCGTGACGTGTTGCCAGCAGCCCTGGCCCTAAGGACTTGGGGACTGCTCCATTTGCTTGATCCAACTTTCTGGAGGACGGGCAGTCACCCGGCCATCCTGGCAATCCTTCCTAGTGTCTGTGTGCAGCTTTCCTGTGTGACCACTGAGCATGAGCTACTCTGGGCTGGTTAGCATAGAGGCCACACTGTCCACTCTGGTACAGGAATCATCCAGGGAACGGCAGTCAAGTCTGCAGTGTAACCTATGACCTGAGGCCAGCAAGCCTTTCTCAATCCCCAGAAAGGCCAGGTACAGACAGCAAACTCAGAAACCCGCAGTCACACTGCCTGCCCTTTCTATTAGCACACCAGGATGCACCCAATTAGTATCGCGCCTTCCTGCCTCTCATCTGACTTCAAATGGCCAAAGCCCTTCATACCTGGAAGCAGAGACCTGAAAAAGTCATCATTTATTTTTTTAAAGGAGAGCAGGAAAGGGAGGGTAACACACATACACTTATTGACACACACACACACACACACACACACACACACACACACCAAAAAAGTCAGTTTCACGGAGATAGTCTGCTGGGATATTTAGAATCTAGGTTTGTAACTTGCATCTCTTTTCTCTTGAGCCTGCAGTTTAGCCTCCAATTTAGTGGGAACTTGAAATTGCACTAAGTTATTCGTTGAACATCAAGTTCAAAGAGTCACTATTTTTTGGAACAACATCAAACTTTTAAACTTAAAAAAATAGACCCCATTGAAATGAGTGGTTGAAATTTGATCTGAATCTACATCAATTTATTTCCTAAAATTATTAAATTAAGGAGAATGCCAGGGACTTCGCTGGTGGTCCAGTGGTTAAGAGTCTGCCTTCCAATGCAGAGGACAAGGATTCAATCCCTGGTCGGCGAACTAAGATTCCACATACCGTGGGGCTACTAAGCCCACACACCACAACCACTGAGCCCACGGGCCTCAATTAGAGAGGCTGCGTGCCACAAACTACAGAGTCCATGCACTCTGGAGCCCCTGTGCTACAATTAGAAGCCCGCATGCTGCAGCGAAAGAAGCTGTATGCCACAATGAAGATCCCGCAACAAAGACCTGAAGCAGCCAAAAATAAAATAAAATTAAATTAAATTAAAAAAGGAGAATGTCACCCTATTGCCAGAATTAAAACCAGTGATTCATTTCAGCTAAAGAAGTTTCTTTTTCCAGGAGTACTATGTCCTACAAACTTAAAGGGGGATGGTCAGAGTAATGGTGAAAAAGAAAAGGTTTGTTTGCTTGTTTGTGTGTTTGTTTTTAATGTTTTGTTTTCTGACTTAAGAAGGACACCACCCTGGAGACGGCCTTCTCATTCCGTGGGACAGCAAGACACCCCCAGAAATCCTGACACTGCTAATAAGACACAGGCCTTTTATAACTGCCTCAAAAAGAAACCCCTGTAGTTGACTATGTCGTGTGTTTGGTTGTGCGTTGTTTTTCCCCAGAATGTGCCAGTTGTGGCCAATAGCAATTGTCTTTTCACTGGGCAGTAATAAAACTGTTTTTACATTCCCTTCCTTTGAGAAGCTTAATTTATAAACGGAAATAATAAGTTTATAATTATTTCCCCCTGGCAGATGCCAGTCTCCTTGAACAAAATCACCCCAGGATTGCAACCACACAAGGATGAAGTAACAGTTTTTCTGCATGCTCAATTTGTGCTGTGCCCGGAAGGCAGCTGATTTATTTCCGCAGCCTGTGTTTGGGACTGGCTTTTCACAAACAGCGCCAAATACACGGGCTGCCTCCCTGCTGCGTGGGGTGTGAGGGTTCCTAAACACCCCTGTTCTTCTTCAGGGGAGGAGGAATTTAGCTTTAGTTCTGAACGTCTCTTGGTGTGGCTCCCCTCAAGAATGGCTTGGAAATAGTCCTGTTAGCAAACTCCCTGGGAGAAGTGGCTCTCAGGCTCAGGACTGGCGGTCTCTCCTTTGGGCAAGGGTGCTGGCTCCTGAAGCAGTTAAGAACCCAAATACCTCGAACTCCCCAAAGCTAATTTTCTCAGCCCCTCATCCCTTTTCTGAAAGCAGAAAGAAAGTCGGGCAAGCAGGAAGCTGGGTAAGTGAAGGAAGTTGGAGAAGAAGGGGAAGAATTTCGCCTGTAGTTGTTCTACCTTCAAACCACTGGAAACGGAGGGTGACAGCACTAACCCCAAACGTCAACTGTCTGTGTTTTAAAAGCAAATATTTTTAAATTAATGTAAGAACAAAGCAAAGGGGAAGAATAAGAGAAATACCATTACTGAAAAAGTTTGAAGATTGCAGTATTTATCTGCAGTGTGTGTTCTGTAAAAAAAAAAAAGGTGCCCTATCACTTTAGAGCTACCTAGTATTCATTCCTTTCTCTTTTCTCTCTCTCCCTCTATCCTTCTCTCCCTCTTGCTCTCTCTCTTCTGATCTTTTGTTGATTTCCTGTTTTAATTGATATCACTGTCTCTTGCCTTTCTCTTTTCTCTCCTTCTACCTCCCATCTCCAATCTCCCTTTCCATATATCCTCTTCCCTCCTTCCTTCATCCCTCCCTCCCTCTGTCCCTCTCTCCTGTCCCTCCTTCCTTCCTTCCTTCCTTCCTTCTCTCCCAGCCTCCTTCCTTCCCTTCCAAAGACCTGTCCAGAGGCGGAATATGTTTACAACCCTCATATTCAGAGGTCTTGGAAGACCTCCTACTCCCCCCACCACGCCAACCTCGCTGGGCTCACCAGCCCCTCATAAACAAGCAGGCAGTGAGATAGACATCTACCAGTGGGTAGATTCCCTGCCCCCTTTCCTCTACTCCTCCTACAGTGTTTCTCCAGCTCCTTGTAGCTGAGCAACCGGGAAGTGATGGCATTGGTTTCCCTGAAATATTTCAGGGAATTTATTTATTTCACAGCAGGAATTATTTATCTAGCCCAGGCTGCCAGAAAATTATGAGCATCTAGTCATTTGGAGGTCATTGATGACTGGTTGTGCCCTCTCCACATTTCTCTGGCTACCGTTAAAGCAGTTCTTTGAGCAGTCAGCTGGATGATATTAACTCACTATCCTTCTTCTCTGCTAATTTGAGTGTTCAGATGATACGTAGCCAGGCACAAACACACTCCTGACAGCAGTTGCCAGGGAATATTGCTTTCTTGGACTTTGACACCAGCTCCAACTTTGAGTGGAATTTAAGTGATATTTACTGCATAGAAATTCCTCGTTGGAGCTCTGCTCTTCTGGCTTAGCCTGCTGACAACACGTTAGATTGATTCTGGCATCAACCAGCCCAAGACTCAAACTTAATTAACTTCACTGGGGGCTCAGGTTGCAGCTTTGGGGTTTGCAGCTCAGCACAGATCTCACGACTGGTACCAATCACTTCACTTAGAGAACCTCAAATCAAACAAATGAACAAAGAAAAGAACCCTCCTTCTTCATATTTTTCTGACCATTTGCGAGGTTAACTTTGACCGCCTTTAGGGGAAAAAAAAAATCAGTTTGTCTTTGGACTGACCCAAGGCGCTACATGGTTTTGTGTATTAAATTTAAGTCCAGGGGTTTCCCTGGTGGCGCAGTGGTTGAGAGTCCGCCTGCTGATGCAGGGGACGCAGGTTCATGCCCCGGTCCGGGAAGATCCCACATGCCTGCCACGGAGCGGCTGGGCCCGTGAGCCATGGCCACTGAGCCTGCGTGTCCGGAGCCTGTGCTCCGCAACGGGAGGGGCCCCAACAGTGAGAGGCCCGTGTACCGCAAAAAAAAAAAAAAAAAAAATTTAAGTCCATCTTTATGTTGTACTACTTTAGACTTTTTTTAATATTAGAATTTGGAACTAATGTTTTGGGGGAAATTTTCATTTACAGTTGACCTACAAAATAATCATTTCCCTGCCCTGCCTGTCCAATCCCCTTTTCCCCTCAGTTTTAAGGGTCACCTAGATACTGAAAATAAAGTGTAATTCAGTTTCATTTATTCATTTATGAGGGAAAATATATGCATGTGCATGTATATGTATACATACACATACATATATATACACACATATGTACCCATGTATACACATATACACTCGCATACATATATATACGCCGAGCAGCAATTTCAATGTTCAAGGGTGGGGACTGTTAAACCAACTGAGTAATAACTGGATAGCAAGAGCCAGACAGTCTGGAGCACCTTGATTAGCTAGTTAACATACAAAGGCATCAGAAGGCCTGGCTCTTGTTCCAAAAGTACTTCATCCTTTTTAGCATCCAGGCCAGAACCCAGAGGCAACCGAAGATTTATGATGAATGCTCACTGTGGTGCACGCTCGCTTTTTAAAATTCACTGTGGACTCCAAGCCTGTTAAGAAAGTTTTGCCCTTTGCTCCTGGCTAATTCTGAGATAAACATAATCTGATTTTCAGCATCCCTTCATGCAAACACAAAGCCATAAAGTCCCCAGTGGAGGGACCCAGTGTGTGAATCACCTATTTGCCACCTCTGTTTACCACCGGAAAACTCCCACCTCCCATTTGGAATGTTCAAAGGACCTGAATTCCTTAGGGGAATTTTCCATTCGACAAATAATTCTGTTGCATTGGGTTATTACTGCCTTCCATCCTGCTTCTCTGCCTTAGTGACTCAGGAGACTGGCACTTTGCAGATAAATAGGAAATGCAGGAAATGTTTACATTCCCTTCCCAGGGGACCCTAGAGCCGGTTGGCGCTTGCTCTAATTGTCACTAGGGGCGTAGAGTACAGACCTAAGTGTTGAGGGCTGGCTTGTTGTGACCAGCGTCTCTGTGGGCTTGCCTGGTTTTCGGTCATTGTTTTGGCCAGTCCTGGGGTTCTGCTTTATTCCTAGATTTATGGGTCTGCCTGTATATGCCCTAGCACCCTCTGGCCCCGCCTCCTAACCCAGCCAGATGAAACTCAGCAGAGTTGCTATATCCCAGTGACCTAAGGCCTCTGGCTGGTTGGTTTAATACCCATATGGTATGTCTGTGGACTATTTCCCACCCCAGACACTTCCTCATTCCAGACATTTGGTAGCAAATCGAAATTGCTGAGGCCACATTACATGGCATAGTTCTCCAATCCCCTTAGCCAATTCATAATTGACTTTTAAATCATTTAGGTGCAAAAGCAAATAATAATAGCCCCCCTGTTCAGTAACTAATAAATTCTAGCTCATGACAACTGAGGGAGAAGGCTTAGACCATAAACATTAAATATTTATATAGATACTACAACCACATAGACATATAAATGCACATACACACACATTTTAGGCATCACTATTCATTTTTAACTTATGTGATATCCAATAAGAAAAGATTTCCAGCAAAAAAAAAAAAAAAGGAAGACTTCTTGCCTCCAGATTAATACAGGAAAACATCCCTGTAATAGCTACCTCTTCCCCCGTAAAAGAAAAAAAAAAACAAAAAACAAAAATACTGAATTGACAAAATTATCTTTTCTCTATTGTGTGAAAGGTAAGTTAATATCCATAAAGAACTTAGAGCTCCCTCAGTTGAATGATGCGCTATAAATACAAAGCATCATTATAATTTATTATTAAAGAGTCAATTTTTTCATCCGAACCGTTTTTCAAACCTCTCACAGCGCAGGCCCATCTGATGAGAGCTCTGACATGAAGCCAAAACACCTCTCCCAGACACGGAGAGACTATCAATCAGTTTAATGCAAAGACTCCTCCAAGTCAGCCTCCTAGTAACCCAGCAGGGCTGTCTTAGAGCTGCCTTCCTTCAATTAAGTCCAGTGGCTTACACAGTGAGCCCACATCGCTGGACTCACACCCGGGAAAGGGCTGATCTTTCCACCCTCACTACCTTGCTCCCAAGCAGGTAAAACCAAGACTAGGGAACCCTCCCTTTTCTCTTCCCACCTCCACTGCCAGCCCTTCCTTCTGCTAATTCTAACCAATAAATCTATAGCAGCTAATACCTCCGTTCCTGGTCAACCGGTCTCTCCTAGACAGAGATCCTCCACCTAGCTAATCCATTGTGAATGAAGGGGATTAAAAAATAAAATATTCTCTTTCCTTCCAAGCAGTGGACGGAAGCCACTCTCTCAAGCACAGAAAAAAAGCAAACTGCTTTATCAGCTATAAATTACATAATAATTTAACGTAAAGCAGTTTTCTAAATTTAATATCATATGTAAAAGTGCTTTAAACTTAAGGCAATAAATAAAATGCTATACATTTACTTTCTTTACTTTTTTCCTTTTGAAAAACTTCCCTTGGGCTTCCCTGGTGGCGCAGTTGTTGAGAGTCCGGCTGCCGATGCAGGGGACATGGGTTCGTGCCCCGGTCCGGGAGGATCCTACCTGCCACGGAGCGGCGGGGCCCGTGAGCCATGGCCTCTGGGCCTGCGCGTCCAGAGCCTGTGCTCCGCAACAGGAGAGGCCACAGCAGTGAGAGGCTTGCGTACCGCAAAAAAACAAAACAAAACAAAACAAAAAAAACTTCCCTTGTATCACCTGCCCCCATCCATGCACAGCCTCTCCCCTTATGGACATCTCCCAGCAGAGTGGTGCATTTGTTACAGTTGATGAACCTACATTGACACATTATAATCATCTGAAATCCATAGTTTGCATTACGGTTCACTCTTGGTGTTAGACATTCTGTGGGTTTGAGCAAATATAATATCATGTACGCATCATTATAGTATCATACAGAGAGTTTTCACTGCCATAAAAATCCTCTGTGCTACACCTATTCATCCCTTATCCCTTCCGCCACGAAAACCCTGGCAACTGTTGATCTTTTTATTATCTCCATATTTTTACCTTTTCCAGAATGTTATATACTTGGAACCATACAGTACATAGCCTTAGCAGATTGGCTTCTTTCACTTGGTAATATGCATTTACGTTTCCTCTATGTCTCTTCATGGCTTGATAACGCATTTCTTTTTTAGCACTGAGTAATGTTCCATTCTCCAGATATGCCACAGTTTATTTATCCATTCACCTACTGAGGGATATTGGGTTGCTTCCATGTTTTGGCACTTATAAATAAAGCTGCCATAAACATTAAAAAAAGACAAAAAAAGGAGTTCCTAAAACTAAAAAGATGTGATCTGGTTTGGAAATAAATCTTCTTTAAAAAGTTTGGCAAGCAAGATTTATCCATTTGCAGGGCTGAGTCCATTTAAATAGTCCAAACGTGTTGGCTCTAAACCAAAGGCCCACAGGACTAATCAGTTTAACTGGAAGACGGAGACTCCTGATTTTCGGTTGTAAGATTCAGTTGCACATTTACTCAAGGGGATTCACTGGAGAAAGGAATTAAGTCTCAGCCTGGCCTCCAGTGCTGGATTACTTCCCAGTGCGCTGAAGTGGCTACTGTTGATGGTGATAAGCGTTGTATCAGCGTTTTTTAATCTGGCATTTTTTGTTAGCCAAACATGGTTTTATTCAAGAACGATGCATGCCCCCCACCCCCATTATTCAAGAATTGGGCCTGAAAGGAGAGGGAGAGATAAAGGAAAGGGTGCAGGCAAATGATCTGAGGTTTTAGAATAAATCAGTCCCTGGAGTTCATTTGTTTGTTCCTTTAGTCATTGCAGAAATGTTTCTAAGTGCCTGCTCTGGGCACCATGGTGGTAGCAGGGGCACCGTTCCTTTTGCTGATGCCTCTGTGTCTCCCAGATGTCTTAGAGAGTCTTGAGGGTAAGGCCTTGGACCTCTTCTCTAATCTTCTTAAACTCATTCCTTTTGTGATCTCATCATTCATTCTCAGGGCTTTAAAATCCCATCCATATGCTGTTGACCCCAATATTTGTATCTACAGCCCCGACTCTCCCCCGAAATCTAGACTTGAACATCCACTTGGAGATCTAGTGAACATCTCAGTTCTAGCCTGTCCTAAGCAGGACTCCTTACTTCTCTTGCCCCAAACCTGCTCTTTCTTAGGTCATTGGGTAACATCAGGATGAATTTGATTTCTCAATTCAAAAGTGAGAGAACTAATTTTTATATTCTATATAAATTTTCTGATAACAGGAATAGAAATGTTAATGATAGAAAAATTGGAAAATATAGAAAAGCATGAAAAAGAAAAAGAAAAGAAAACTTACCCACAACCCTAGCACTCAAACATAATCACTGTTAACGTATTGTTATTTTTTTAAATGTTTATTCTAATGCATTTTTTTCAAAACCTTAGGGGTTTTGTTTGTTTGATTTTACTTAGGACTACCTTATTTGTGGCTATTTTTGTTATATACAGTTATTTAGCCACTCTATTATTAGAAATTAGGTTATTGTTGATTTGTATTATAAATAGTGTTGCAATACACATCCTTAAACATAGATATTTTCATCCCTCTGATTATTTCTTAAGAAATAAATTAAGACACAGGAAAATGCAGCCACCAGGAATAAATATCTTTGAAACTCTTTAAGTTTAGGGCCGAATTACTTTCCAGAAAGATGGGGCCAATTTACCCTGAGCAGTTTTTGAAAGGCTCTAATTCATTGCGGTCTCACCAGCACTGGGTACGATCATTAAACAAACAAAACCCCAAACAGCCTACCTGTAAGCAAAAAGCAGATTCTAATTTTACATTTTGCATTTCTTTGATTATTAAACGTTGAACATTTTTTTCATGTGTGTTTGTTGTTTTAGGACTGGTGTGGGGATGACTTTTGCTTTCTTTCTTCCTTTTTTTTTTTTGACGTTCTTTCTTAAGTGAGTTCTAAAAGCATGTTACATACTGGAGATAGTCACCCTTTTCCCATTGTATATATTGCAGATATTTTTCCACTTTGTCGTCTACTTTTCATTTGGTGTCTTTGACACATAGTAATTGCAATTTACAACATCAGTATTTTTGCTTTTAGTCATACGCTCAGAAAATGTTTCCTCATTTTGAGATCAAATATATATTCACTTATATTTTCCTGGAAGTACTATTTTCAATGATATTCTGAGAAACTTTCACAATAAAAAACTTAGGAAGTGTTTTAGGCAGCAGCCCAGGTTGGCAAAACCATACCTATTGCTAAGTGTGGCTGTACACACCCATACACGCAGTGTGTGCACACAGGGAAAAGCAAGTCTAACAAAACTGACTTTATCTATTGAAATGCAGCAAAATTAAGAAGGAAACATTTAGGACTATGTCAAGGGGGCAGTAACAACATAACCGAGATCGCTGTTTTATAGCCAGGTTAGAAAAGATGTAATTACACTTCTACTAGGATTTTGCCATCATTAAAATCGGGTCCTCCTGCAACTTTTATATTTAATTTGTCATGGTTTTTTTTAAAGAAATAAAAATCAAAGGGGACAGAGGCATGTATAGGAAGTGCTTTAAATGCGTACATATTCGTGAGAGAGACTGCTGCCCATCTTGTGTCTGGTCATGCCCCTCCCGCATAGCATAACTGCTAGACAGGCTTGGATGGCCCCACGGCTTAGAACTTCCCTGTCCTGTTGGCCTGGTCCACGCCCTGTGCAGCCTGGCACTCAGAGCTGTGGCACACATGCCGGTGCGTGGAAACCCTCCACTCTGGCCCCTGCCTTTGGCCTCCCCGCAGGTCTGCTCCTCGGGCCTTTACCCTCCAGCTCAAGTAAATATTCTATAGGTCAGGCCTGGAAGGGTGCCAGGCGTGGACTCCTCAGGTGGCTGCCGCCATTCGTTTCCTTTAAGTTTTACACACACACACACAAACACGCACAGCTATAGTCTTACAGAGAGCTCTATTCTGAGACCTCTATTTGAAAAGCAATATTTCCATATTCAGACTCACTATTGGGGCCTCTGGGTGATTCTATCCTCTGAAACGACCAGCTTCCCCCCACAGCCTCCATCCACTGCCCCAGGGGGCAAGCTTGGCTTCTCCCTCCCTTTGCTAGCCAACTCCTTCACGCTGGGTCTTTCTATCATGCAACTTCATCTGGGAGCAGTTTCAACCTAGACACTGTTTTGAAAACAAATGCAGTGGCTTCTTGCCTATGTGCAGGTTCCCCAGCAGAGATGTGAGAAGCATTCAGTCATACCTCCAGGGATCCCCCGAGTTTCTCAGCTCACCTCTTCCTTAACGTAGCCTTGAGGGTGAGGTGTGATTATTACCCCCACTGTGTAAAAGAGTGGGAAGGAACTGACCAAGTTCACACAGCTGGTGTGTCCAACCGTGAGCCCTGGATCTTTTCTCCTCTGCCACAAAAACTCCATGTTCTTCTCTCTTTGAGTATGTGCCCGGTCGTCATATGGGAACCCCCTTCCCAAACATTCCTCACTGGAGCTCTTACAGACCTTTCGGGACTCTCATTGGGAAGGGAGCTCCCTGCTTCATGTGGCAGCTTCTCACTCCGTCACTGGGTGGTTCTCCTTGTCACCAGCCTCCCTGTCACACTGACCCATAGGGTCTAGTTCTGCCCTTGGACGTTAACCAGTATGGCTGGGCTGTCTTCTACTTGGAGGCGCCTCGCGTTATCTGAAGGCTGTTCTTGGCCGATTCTCCTCTAGTCCTCTGTGCCCTTTCATCTTACATTGTCTCTGGAGGGCTCTGCCTGCTCTGCACACCCCCCAACTGCCCCAGCAGATTGGATGAAGCTAGGTAAACCGGAGTAGCCCACTGTTTCCTCCCTAAACGTTTCTCTCCGATTTACTGCGCGAGATAAACCTGCCTAAATTAGATAGATAAATAGATAGAGATACTGAACTCTCACTGCTCTCCTTTCCTTCTCTCTGGTTCTGAGTCTAGGGGTGGGGCTGAGGCTGGGGAGGGGGAGCCAGCCTCAAGCAAGTTACTGCCTGAGCCTTAAAAGTCAGATTTTAATCTCCCTTCCCCTCCACCCACCCACCAGCGCAGTCAACGCATCGCGGAGACACCTGCTCGGGTGGGGTGGGAGTGCAGCGGCAGTGGGGAGGTGAAGGGAGGCCAAGGCACGCTTGTTCGGTGTGTAGAGAGAAAAATTCTGCTACTGGTGACAGAGTCTAACTGGAGCCTCTAAGAGATCTTTTTTCATAACAGTGGCCAGGCACAGAAAAGACTCTTAGGGAAAGACAGAGCCCTACCGTGGAAATATGGCCCAGGTCTGGGTAGGAGACGCATAATGCAAATAGGACTCTTATACTGAGAAAGCGAGGATGCTATCAAATACCACTGGACTTGGGTCAGAAAGAACTTAGGCACCAACATGAAGAGGCTCCCACTGGCCAATGATAGAACCACTTAAGCATCCATGAGAAAATGGCTGCAATGGATTAAAACACGTAAATATGTTTAAGTCCGTGCAGTCATCATGACACTAGAACCAACCAACACACTCATTGCTTTCCTTTGTAGGATGCTTGGGAACCAAGTCCTTCCTTAATATTTTTTTACCGAAAAAAAAAAAACAAAAACCCTGCGTTTGGTTATAAAATATACCAAACACACACGAAAGTAGAATAGTGGAATGAACCCTCTGTGCACTTATCACTCGAGCTCAACAATGATCAACTCACGGCTCTTCCTTTTCTACATGCCTACCCACTCCCCCCTTCCCAGGATTATTTCTAATTCAATCACAAGCATCGTATCCATCATTTTATCTAAAGATAACAAATCAGTATAAATAAGTGTTTATCCTGGGTATTTATCAGGGTAACCAAATAGTTAATGAGGACTTTATAGAAATATTCCACCAAATAAATGAATAAAGAGCTAACCCCTAATGAAATAGCAGCTCTAAGCAATGATCATCAATTGCTTCTCATGTCACCAAAAGAAAGACCTCGGGACATCATGAACCTCCGGATGAAATACACCAAACCACCTTGAAGTATTTTTGCTACAACGTCAAACCTGAATCCCATCAAGCTTCCAGATCCAGCTGCCAGTTTATACAATACAGGAGGCAGAGGAACGTGTCACACAACACCACAGGGATGCAGTCAGCAAAATCCAGACTGTGGGAGACTCTATGGGATAAACAACCTGGCTTCCTCAACAATTCAGTTCAAGGAGATAAAGAGGGTTGTGGGGAGGACGGGGTATGGGGAAGGAAACTATAGATTTAAAAGATGAAGTAGCATATAAGCCAGCTGGCTCCTCCTTCAAACAAACACACTGTAATGTTGAAAAAGGAAAAAAAAAGATTGGAGAAAATTAAACCCTGACCATATATTTGATGATATTAAGGCATTATAATTTGTGTAGGTAGGATAATGGTATTGTGGTTATGTTTTTTTAGAAAGTCCCTAACTTTTAGAGATACATACTGAAATATGTACAGACAGCTTATTATATTATTTTCTCTATTTTATATGTGTTTGGAACAGAAAGAGCCACCCTGGTTTCCTCCTTCGGAAGACAGGGAGCTGGTTAGAAGTGCAGCTTCACTGCTAAGTACAATATTATGGGTTGAAATGGTACCTCTCCCAGGCTGCTGGCACTTTTTCTGAGATTCTGGTGAGCTCCCCAAGGTGGGCTCTGATTCTGGGGCTTCTCTGTGCCTCCAGGGTGCCAGGCCCAGGGCTGTGCCCCTGGGCTCTCCCTAAACCCTGCCGAGCAGGGGAAATGAACAACCCTTTCAGAGAGCATTCAGCTCTGCTCCACTCTTACTTAGCTGCATACATAATTTCCTTTCTTTACCTATAAAATCAGAGCAATAAAACTAAATTCAGAGGGTTGTCATAGGGATAAAATGGCATAAGAAATGCGAAGCTGCTTTATAATCAGATTAATAACTCACAGTAATAATAAGGGCTAACATATATTGAAAGCTAACTATGTTCCAGCTTTAATTCTAAGAGCTTTACATGCGCCATCTCATTTAATCCTCAGAAAACCCTATGAGGGATGCGTTATTATTATCCTTTTCTCACAAATGGGGAAATCAAGGCACAAGGATATAAAGGATCACTACCGGTGTGTATATTTGTTCTTAATGCACAGAGATGAAGAGGCTGCTAGCCACCCTGTTGTAATCTGAGGGACAGCAGGAAGTCCCCTCTCAGAAAATACCTTCAGATGGAGGCATCTGGGTCTCTAAGAGGTCTCTGATAGAACGGAAATGACCCTGAGAGGGGTAACACATCAAGCTTCTGTGCACTGTGAATGCCTTACTATGAAACTGTTTATCACATTGCTCTCTCTCCTCTATCAGGACCCTGAGAGAAAGGAGGACTGACCAGGCCAGGAGACCTTAAAGGGAAAAAGGTGTTAGGGACAAAGTCCGTGATCTTGGCAATTTTACCTGGAGCCAGTCCTGACGCCAACCTCAACTCAGTGCCAGGTGACAGGCAAGCAAAGCTGCGTTTCTTGTTCTCACGCAGACCCAGGGATGGGGAGGGCCCTACTGGCTGTGCCGGCACCCACCCAGAAGACCCCTTCCTCACTGCCCCCTCCCACCCACTCAGACTCTCGCAGACTGGCTCTTGGGACTGCTGATGCCTTCTTGGGAAGCCGTCTGGAGAACCACAGGTGCTACTGGGGCAGCTGCCAGCCCTGCCGCCAGATCTGGGTCTCCCCTCCCGCCCCACTGACCCAGGCCGGCCAGACACTGTCATTTTGATCCCCGCCAGGTTGTCCTGGAAGTTCTCAGCCCAGCCACACTAAGGCCCTTGTAAATCCCTAGATGTCTTTTTTCTGGGATGTGCTCTGCGGGACCAGGTAAAGAATGAAAAGGCTGGACAAGCCAGGCCATGGAGCTGTGAGGGCCGAGGGATTTGGGAAAAGCACTCTGTTATGGTAGTTCAGGTCTTATACGTAAAAGCCAATGCACTTCTGGCTACGCTGGCAGGTGTCCAGTGTCCAGCACACACAGGTTGAGAGGCTGGCTGCAACCAGCCTTGAGCAGATTACCCCATAGCCTTACTTTTGTTTCTAGTTGCCCAGTTAAAGGGACACAGAAGAACTTGGACCTGCCTGAGTGAAGGGGAATATGGCGAAGGGCTTTCAAACCATGAAGAACGGCTGAGGATGTTAAGGTTGGCAAAGGCAAGACTTGGGGACCTCAGAGATGCTTTCAATATTTGAAAGTCTGTCTCATGGAAAAGAGTTTCCATGATACACACACACTGTGTGTGTGTGTGTGTGTGTGTGTGTGTGTGTGTGTGTGTGTGTGTGTGTGTACTTGATCAGTAGAAGAAGCTTCGCTGAAAACGGGTTGGAGAGGCCATATGGTGGGCAGGAGTGCTGGCTGTGGAGTCAGAATGTCCAGCTTCAAATCCCACCTTCTGTGCCTCAGTTATCTGGTCTGTGAAATGGGAATGAAAAATAGTACTTATCTTCAAGGACTGTTGTGAAGATTAAAATGAGTGAATATATATAAAATGCTTTGAATGGCCTTGTTTCTTCCAAGTACTCAATAAATGTTAGGTTAATATAATGTTCACAACTGTCAGAAAATGGAAACTTGTATGCTACGGTAAATGAAGATAGCAAGATCCAAATTGTATGATGTGATTCCAATTTTGTTTTTAAAATGCACATTATTTTGGAATAATACTAGGAGGAAATACTGCAAAATATCAACAATAGGTTAGGTGATTTCTGGACAATAGGATTATAGATGATTAAAATTTTTACGCTTTTAAGTTCTGCGTATTTTCTAGGTAAGCATATATTACTTCATAAATGGAAAAACGTTTTTAAAGCTATCTCTCTTTTCAAAAGGCGTAGTATGCTTAAAGATGTAATGAGATCCTGGTCACCAAAAGGGTTTAAAACACCCTGGCCCTAAAAATATTCAAACCCATATGGTTAATGAACAGTTGCATTATTTACACTGCTTAATCCCAACCATGTAAAGAAACTAATGCATAAAAATAAAGACTGGAAAGAAATCGATGACCCTGGTAACAATGATTATTCTACAAAGATGGATAATGATCGCGGTTTGTTTGTTTCTTTATTCTTCTCTGTACTTTAAACATTTTCTAAATGAAATATGCATGACTTTGAAAATGGTAGGGGAGGGGCATTAACTGGAATGAAAACTAAACCAGAAAGAAATCAAAAGAAAAGGAGGTCAGTCTCGATTAGCTCAAAGGTCCCCCTAGATCTGCCTATCTAGTTTCCACAACCATGCTTCTGTGACCACAAGACGGTGGCAATTACATGATGTGACACATCCACCTCGATCCGCCACACACTGCAGCCCATTGGTGGTCATGCCCCCCTTCCCTCCCCTTCCCCTTCAAAACCCGCCTAGAAGTTCCGCTTTGCTTTTGCATCACATTGCAAACCTCTCACCCCTACTCCCACTCCCCCCGCCGCTGTGTGGCTTCAGCACCTCATACCCTGGTCACCCAACCTTCTACCTGTGTCCCCTGTCCACATCTCTCCCCCCCATCCAGGTCTGCCTCTGTGCGGCCTCACTAACACCTGCCCCCTCCATGCCCAGACCACAGCTGATCCCTCACCCGGAACCCCTCCCCTGTCCTGTCAGTACACGGATCCAGGTTCTACCAATCAGTCAAGGTTGCCTACAAATGCCAATTCTTGTTCTGCACCAAGCCATTTATCACGACTACATTCTTTATTGCTCTTGACCATGGGTCTTGCCTTGCCCATTTGGGAGTGAGCTTCTTGACTGTGGCGCCACATTTTCTACTTCTCCATTGTCTCCCATGCCTCAAACCAAAACACCTAGCTCCATGCTGAGAGGTTACTCAGAATCCAGAAGCATGCACTGGCTGGACCATGTTACTCCATGGCCACTGCCCTGTGGTCTGTCATCCCAGTCCCAGCCCAGGCCAAGACCCAATTAGGCAGACATCCAATGGATCTGAAAAGATAGTAGACCTGGGCCAGGTAAGGGTGATTTGTCAGGGTAGCCCTACAGTTAAGACACAAGCCTGCCCTGGAGTCAAAGAAACACAGTTCTCACATTTCCCTGAACATTTGGTGTTTGGTTTAGAACTTCTCAACGTGTGCCAAATGGAGAAGAACTGGAGAAGTTTCAGTAGGGGCATGACAAAGGGAAACAGCTTGGAGAGTGGAATAAAGAGTAAAGAAAAAAGGGTTAATTTAGCTGGAAAAAGAGTTGACACGAACCCACGCTAGTCTTTTTTTTTTTTTTTTTTTGAAGATGTTGGGGGTAGGAGTTTATTAATTAATTTATTTATTTTAGCTGTGTTGGGTCTTCGTATCTGTGCAAGGGCTTTCTCTAGTTGTGGCAAGCGGGGGTCACTCTTCATCGCGGTGCGCGGGCCTCTCACTATTGCAGCCTCTCTTGTTGCGGAGCACAGGCTCCAGATGCGCAGGCTCAGTAGTTGTGGCTCACGGGCCTAGTTGCTCCGTGGCATGTGGGATTTTCCCAGACCAGGGCTCGAACCCATGTCCCCTGCATTGGCAGGTGGACTCAACCACTGCACCACCAGGGAAGGCCCCCACGGTACTCTTTAATATACAAAGAAAACCGTAGCAGCTGTGCCCACTATAGTGCTGCTTCACCTTTCAGAGACCACCCCCCTTCCCAGTCAAGCCCCCCATCACCGCTGGAGGTCTCTTCCTGTTCAGCCAGCCAATGAGCCACCTCGAGATCTCTCCCAGCTCTAAAAGTTTAGTCTGGAACCTCTTAAACCTAAGACAGTAGGCTCTGGAGCATGTAAACAAGGGTGACTGTGGAGTATTCTTCTCAGGTAAGTTTAGAGAAAATAGAGACATTTTAGAGAATGGTTTAAGCAGGACCTTTTGAAACCTTTTAACTCTTCCACCCACTCTGCTTCAAATCAAACGTGAAGATGCATCTGTGTTCCCCATAAAATATATACTTATTTTGTTATAAAAAGATTTGGCTTTTATCACGCACTCTTGGCAATTTTTATAATGTGAAAACACTCCAACCTATAGCTTGTTTTCACATGTAAGATTTATGTGAATATTTAAGTCAACAATAAGGCTGGTATAAAGCACAATTATAGTATTGCCTGAGACTCAGTGCCTAGTGCATTGGTTCTCGACCATTATCCATTAAGAGGTGTGATAAGAACATTGTTATTTATAATAGATAGAATACAAAAACTTGGAAATAACTTACTTACACCTATTACAAAATTTAGAGTGGAGTCAAATTATGCCTATGTTAAAATCATTTTCATTTATTTGCTTTCCAAAAGTTTTCTTGACCAGGGGAGAAAGTTGGGAGTAGGGTGAGAGTGGGATTTCTGTGAGCCCACGGGGAGCACAGATTCCAGTGTCATCCAACATGGGTTGAGATTGAAAGAAAAATTCAGAATTACTGCTCTGATTATTTTGTGTGAAATGTCTTATTTCTTTCTGAAACCCTAAGTTTCTTGAGGATAAATGCAGTAAGTTCATGATGCAATCCAGGACTGAGCATTAGGGGCTTAAGAAATAGCTTATTGAGGGACTTCTCTGGTGGTCCAGGGGTTAAACACCCACCTTCCAATGCAGGGGACGAGAGTTCGATCCCTGGTCGGGAAACTAAGATCCCACATGCCATGGGGCAACTAAGCCCGTGCGTCGCAACTGCTGAGCACACACTGTAGAGCCCACGTGCCACAACTAGAGAGAAGCCCTCGCGCCACGTAGAAGAGCCCGCGCAACTAAGACCTGACGCAGCCAAATAAATAAATAAATACATTAAAAAAAAAAAGAAAAAGTAGCTTATTGAACTGACTAATACTTAGTACTCCAGATGGAGACACATCAAAATTGGCACCACTGTCCCAACTTTCTCCCAGAAAAGCAGAGGGAATCACAAGATCATCACTTCATTTAGCCCCACGAGGCTCATCAGGAAATCCTTTTTGCCCATTTTACAGGGGATACTAAGGCACAGGGCAGGTGGGGAAAAGCCCTATACTGGGTGCTGAGAAGGACCCCGGGCCTCCACTGAAGTTGGTTTCCGGCCTTTGGCAGCAGGCTTCTCTGTAACCTTCATTGGGTGTGAGCCCTGACTAAGCAACCTACGCACCCCGCTTCCCTGGGGACCTGCTCTAGTCACCCTGTGGACCACTCTTAGAAAGAGGCTCAGCGCTCTGAACTGTCTCAGCAGGACTTAGAGGCCTTCCCCTGAAAAGTCCCCTGACTTGAGGACGATCTTGAACCCACAGCAGCTTCAGTCCCCATCCCCCACTGCTCTGGGATGAAGGGGTCAAAATGACATCTCCTCTCTCTCGTGATCTTTCGGAACTGTGCTCACGAAATGCTGAGCTCCTGCAGGTACTGGTGATAAAGAAAGAAGGCAGGTGGGTCCTCCCCACCGACAGCCAAGAGGCTGCTTGGTTGTCAAGTCACTGACTTTCAGGTCGTACCTAAGTGGAGTGAGCCTCTCTCCTCTGTGTCTCCCAAACACACTTCTGCACACTGGGTTGGCACTCCCCTCCTTTCCCTCCTCTGCCCACATCCCTCTCCCGTCTCTTGCCCTCACCAGAAGCAAAGCCCCTGCAGGCTGGGGCCAGGTGCTGACCTTTAAGAGAGCGGAGCTGTGACAGGCAGCAGAGGAAACCCAGCTGCTGTGGAAGCAGCAGCCCAGGGAGGCCCGGGCCTCAGGCCTCCCAGCATCGTGCAGGGCCGGAGTGACTTTAAGGAATCCTTCTGGACTCAGGTCCCAAAGGCCTTGTGTCTCTTCTACTGGGAGAGAGCCTGGGAAGGGAAGGTGGGGTGGCGGGGAGTGGGAAGTGGCTTCTCCTACACACGCTGCCACAGTCCTTTAGGGCAGAGCCCAACTTTGCCTCAAGGTGGATGAGTAGCTAAAATGGGGGGAGGGAGAGGCCTGGGGTGAGCCCTGGTTTGGGCCCTTTCTGAGCTGCCCAATCTGATCTAATACTCCCCACAGCTGTACCCATCGAGCAGCTCGCCAACATTCGAATACCTTTAACTTATCAATTACAACGCCCAGTGGAGGAGACCGAGCCCCTCTTGGGGCTTTGTCACCTAGACCCTAAGAATAGCCACCCTCTCCTTCCTACTCTGCTTTCCCACCAACCTCGGATGTCCTCGTGCCCTTTAAAACATTCATGCTAGTTTTTCCCCCACAAGGGAGCTGGTATCTATTACTATCTCCTATGTTCCCAGCACTGGTTATAAAAGTGTATTTAATCCTCAGAACCCTACCAGGGGGATGGGTCATATTCTCCCCATCTTACGGAGAGGAGGCAAGGATCACGAAGGTTAAGTTATTTGCCCCAAGTCACACAGACGGTAGGCAGAGGTGCTGTTCTGTGAGGCGGCAAGGCCCACGTCACCCGCCGCGGAGCGCCTGCTTCTGGAGGCCAGCTGGAGGGTTGGCGCACGATGTGCCCAGTCATGACGATGACCATGACACTGAAAGTATTTTACATTTGCACAGCACTTTCCAGCAGTGCTCCTCGGCATGCTCGAGGCATGAACTGAGTCCGAGAAGAGGTGTCGGTCCCCTTCCCTCCTCCAGCCCAGAGTCACCTCAGCCACTTCCCGAGGGACATGAGAAATCCTTCGCCCACTGGATTGGTCGCAGCAGGAGGTTTCCTAAACAGCAGCTGTCCGGGCTGCCCACAGCAAGTGTCCCTCTGCCCTGCACTGCCGCCACCCAGTGTACGGGACTGGGGGCAAAGGACCTCAGTCCCAGCTCTGCCTGAGGGGCGGACGGGCCAGGGCTGTGTAGAGAAGTGGGATGGGAGGTGGGGACCACGCTGGTCAGTGTGCAGGCTGCAGGCACAGCTCTCCCGTCTTCATTCCTTGTGCTCTGGCACAGCGGCCAGTGACCCACTTTTATTTTCTTCCTGTTTCTCTGAGAGCGGCGTGCTCTTCGGGAGTCTGGTTCCTTTACCCTCAGTCATCACTCAGATACCACCTGCCCACCCTGCCCCGTCTCCTCCCTCTGTTTTCCCCCTTCCCCATGCTGCCTGTGGGCATGGGGGCCCCTTAAGCTTCCACCTCAGTCTCAGGGACAGCCAGGGCCCCTGGCTCTCAGCAGCCCCCCTTCTTGTCCCTCCCCCTCAGGGACCCCAGAGGCCAGGGCGGAGGTCCCGGAGGATGAGGCGCCACCTGGAGCCCTCTGGCCAGAGCCTCCTGAAAGCACGTCTTACATTTAACTCCCACCGTTGCTACTTCAGGAAAACAGAGGCAAGCGAGGGTCTGAGTGTTGCAAGGAAGACGTCCCTGCCTGAGCAGATCTTCAGATGGCCCGGGCCACGGCAGTGTGGGGTCAGGGGTGGTGTGAGTGGGCCTGTCCCTCCCCACCTGCCTCTCCTCACTGGACATGACGAGGTGGAAGCCCTACAGCTAGTAGAATGATTTACAGTTCAGCAGCTGCACTTGCAGAAACTCAATCCTGGCCTTGGATTGCTGGAGACTCAAGAAAATGATGTTTATACATCTGCCTCTCCTGCGAGCTCCCCGCAATCTGGGCCCACGTCTTATTCCTCCTGCAGGGCTGGCTGGCACACGGAGTGCCAGGCTCCTGTGGGGAGGATTCCCACCTGGCATGGCTTCCTTGGTGGTTAAAACCTGGGCAGGGGTCTAGAACACGAGGAGTGGAGCTCAGGAAGCCCTCCTTTCTGGCCTGCTTCCAGCCCCAAAGCCCCACAGACACTCTGGGTGGGATTTAACGATTTCCCACCAAGAACGATATGAATTTTGCTCTCTGCTTCCCTCTGGCTGAGCCCCAGAGGAGACCAGTATGGCCATAGGGTGGGTATGGGGGAAAGAAGACAAGAAGGTTGAACAACCAGGACATTAACCAAAAAGAAAATGACAGGGCTTCCCTGGTGGCGCAGTGGTTGAGAGTCCGCCTGCCGATGCAGGGGACACGGGTTCGTGCCCCGGTCCGGGAAGATCCCACATGCCACGGAGCGGCTGGGTCTGTGAGCCATGGCCGCTGAGCCTGTGCGTCCGGAGCCTGTGCTCCGCAACGGGAGAGGCCACAATAGTGAGAGGCCCGCGTACCGCAAAAAAAAAAAAAAAAAAAAAAAGAAAGAAAATGACAGGAGGGCTGTCATGGGGGAGGGGCAGGATTTGTGGTCCACCACATTCCAGAGCCTCCTTCCCCTTGCCTCCCTGTCCACACTGCCCCTCGGACCCCTTCAAGGACACACCGCCATGCTCCAAGGGGCAGGCAGCCTCAGCTCTGCTGCTCCCAAGAGATAACGAGAGAAGAGGCATTGTCCGCCACAGAAATGAGCAACATGGAAAAGTCAGTGGAAAGAAAAACATGTTTTGATCACAGCAAGATCAAGAAACTGGTTTGGTTCTGGCCTCGACTCTCTCATTTTTCATATGAGAAATCCAATTCAGAAGGGACATAGGACCTGCCTGAATCACTGCAGTTCTTGAGACACAACGAAGGGAGGTGGCAAGTGCCCTGGCCTTGGGGGCCAAAGTGCTGTGGACCATGGGCAAGTCACTGAACCTCTCTGAGCATCACGGGCCAACTCCACAGGGTTGTGGTGGGACTCGACAGAGATTGCTTCTGTGAACATACTGTGTCAACGGAAATACAGAAATAAAACAGAAAGGGATCTGTGGCAGAACTGGGACCAGAGCCCTGATCTCCTCAGGCCCAGGCCCCCATCCAGAGCCCGACTTGAGCTCAGGGCAGAGCGTACACTCTGGCAGGCACCCCTCCGATGGCATGCAGATCTGTTTCCCACGCTGCAGAGGCCAGTCTCTGCTACCACATCCTTTCTCTCTGGCTTGTGGGACCTGCCGCCTACTGAGAGGGTCAGCACAGGAAAGTCCCCTCCCACCTTGTGAAAGAGCTCTGACCACTAACGCCGGGCCACGGCCAGCTGTTTGTACACTTTTGCATGAGTTAGAAAGAGGCATCTCTGCGGAGGCCAGCCCTAGGTTATCAACACCCCTCCTTCAGGTGGGTGCTCCTGGGCGCCCACTGTGAGGGGGCACAGGAAGCTTCCAGGACCCACCGGCAGCCTCAGCCTGGTGCCTTTGTCCGGGCTCAAACTGATAACCACACTTGGCCGTCCTGACCAAAGGGGTCACTAATCTCACAGAGCCAGACCCACCATCCTTCCAGCAATGCTTTATCAAGTGTTTTTTGTGACAAGGCAGCAGGGCCAAAGGGAACGGGCACTGCACCGGGCATTGGAAGATGCAGGTCCTTGTCCCACAATATTGCTTTCTAGTTGTGTTCCCTTAAGGAACTCAGTCAGCCACCCAGAACCTCAGTTTCCCCACCTGTCAAGTGGGAATGACAACCCCTGTCTCAAAGGGTTTGTGATGAGGCGTTGATGAGATAATACTATGAGAGTGCCTTGTAAAGTGGAAATCAGAATACGGCTCTGTTTTTAGATATTAGAATAATATTAGATATTATTAGCATAGGTACTAACAAAAACTTTTAAACAATTTCATTGCTAAGATGACATAATGGTAATCTTGAGACTTTTTTTACAAAATAGAAAAAGACCCTCTCTGATGGAGCAAAACCAATGTATCCCTTTCTATGTGTGCAGGCATATTTTTAGGCCACATATGGGAGCATATTCTGGTAATTCAAATAGTTCTAAATTAAAACTTGGGGCAGTAAGAATATGGTGAGTACGGGGAGGAAGCCTGCCCTGAGGGTCTCTGAAGGAGGGTCTGTCTTTGGGCTCAGCCTCTTCTAGGAGGGAGAAAGCAGCCGCTTCCCCCTCCATTTCATTAGTCCACACCTCGTGGAGAGGCAGCTTGAAAAGCAGGGCTGAGAAGCACATAATGGATTTGTGAGGTTTTAATACCTGACTGCTTACAAAAGACTAATAAAAATCCAGGGCAGGATTTTCTCAAGAGGAATGTGCCACTGTGGAATAAAAATGGAAGAGAGAATGGAGAGTTCCAAGAAGGATTTTCCCCCATCCTCCGTGTTTATAGGTACAGGTTTTGTGTTCTTGTACGACAGTTTAAAATATACATGGTGTTAAATTAGCAGTCCAATAACAAAAATAAAAGGGCTCCCACATCGCCTTCTTTGAAGATACGTATTCAAATAGGATAAAATGTTATCACGGGCTTTTGTGTCTGGAAACAGGGTTAATTAAAGATTTCCTGCCTGCTTTGTGAATAGGTGACACTCCCATTGAGACACCAGCAATGCCCTGCCTACTTAGTCGGCTCTGCTCATTTTCTTTCTATTCATCTGGTTTGGTCGTGGAATTCCATGGAAGCGTGACCCCGTTCAGGGACCAGAGAAGCAAAATGCTGCTGTTCACCTAGAGCCTGTGTTTGCCCAGAAAACTGATACGTCGGAGATGCCAGGACACAAACCCAGAGGACAGGGACTTGGGTCTTCTTTCCTGAGGATCTGTAAAATGTGATGTGACTGGCCCAAGGGAAAGAGGCCGAGGGGCTCCTGGCCGATCGGTTTTCAAAGGGCAAGAGCCCAGCTGCTGGGCAGCGGCGGCTTTGTTGGACCAAAGCCCAGGGCGGCCCCTCCCAGCTCTGAGTTTTCCCCACCCCCTGCTCTCTCACAGGCGCTTTCCCTGAAACGAAAGAACCGTGATGCATTCGTTCCTTCAAAAGCGGCTTTAAAAGTGCATGAAACACAAGATTGAATGCCACCCAGCCCTGCCTCTGATCTGTGCCCGCGCTGGGGTATTGGCACAGGCAACCCAGCAAGGAAGCCGGCCTCTCCGCCTGGGACGCAGAGCCGGTGTAGCCGCCAGATGCTCCCCGTCTCCACCCCCTTTTTCTGACCTTCTGGCCCAAGTAAGGAACAGTAGCTTGCTCATCTTTGTGTCCCTCCCAACACAGAGAACCACTGCAGAAAGCAATCCATGTCCCTCAGAAAAATACGTACATACAGGCGGGAGGGCTGGGGCGCATCTGGAGGGCCAATGGCCTCACAATGCCAAAAAGATTATTCTAGATGCTGCCCTCAAAGCCCTTTCACCTTTTCTCCTCATCTTGCCCCAATTTTACTTAATTTTTCTTCTCCCATTCTTTCTGTTTTCTCCTCTCCTTCTCTCTTTTCTCCTTTGACATCTCAGAAGGAACTTATATAAGCAGTTATTATATTTTTATGTGTTAAACTCATTAATTTGTTAAATTAACTTGTCATTTTTAAATAGTATATTTTATTCTATATTTATAAATTCTGAAATCCTAGCTTTGGCTTCTCTTCCTTTTAAAAAAATTTAGACCACCTCACATCTATTAAAATGGCTATTATCGGGCTTCCCTGGCGGTCCAGTGGTTAAGACTCGGTGCTTCCACTGCAGGGGATGTGGGTTCGATCCCTGGTTGGGGAACTAAGATCCCACAGGCTGCGTGGCACAGCCAAAAAATAAATAAATAAAATAAAATGGCTATTATCAAAAAATAGAAAATAACAAGTATTGATGAGGATGTAGAGAAATTGGAATACTTGTGCATTATTGGTGGGAATGTAAAATGGTGCAGCCACTGTGGAAAACAGTTTGGTGGTTCCTCAGAAAATTAAAAACAGAACTACCACACGATCCAGCAATTCCACTTCTGGGTATGTACCCAAAAGAACTGAAAGCAGAGTCTAGAAGAGATATTTGTACACCCATGATCATAACAGCATTATTCACACTAGCCAAAAAGTGGAAGCAACCCAATTATTTACCAACAGATGAATGGATAAACAAAATATGATATATACATACAATGGAACAGTACTCAGTCTCTAAAAGGAAGGAAATTCTGACACATGTTACAACATGGGTGACTCTTGAGGACATTATTCTAAGGAAAATATGCCAGATACACTAGGAGCAATATGGTATGATTCCACTTATAGGAGGTACCTAGAGCAGTCAAATTCATAGAGACACAGAGTAGAATGGTGGTGGCCTGGAGGTGGGGGGAGGGGAGCAGGGAGGGTTATTGTTTAATGGGTATAGTTTCAGTTTTGCAAGATGAAAAGACTTCTGTGGATGGATGGATGGTGGTAGCTGCACAATGATACAAATATACTCAATACCACTACGTGTCTACTTAAAATGGTTAAGGGGTAAATTTTATGAGTATTTTACCACAATAAAAATGGCAGGGGGGTGTGGAATTTAGAAACACATACTGTTAAAATTGTCTTAGGCGTTAATACTGTCACATTCCACATCTGTGAGGGGGGAGGAGAGAAAGAAGAGGTGAGCAGGTTAGGAGTCATCGTGGGTAGGCTGCTTGTCCACAGAAAGGCTTAACCCTCATAGCGCTGAGGAAAGCAGGAGACCTTGCCTCTATCACCCCATCCATTATTCTCCGGTTCACTGTCACTTACTTTCCCGAGTCCAGCATGTTCCACTGCTTTCAGAGATAAAGGTAGGCAACAGCTTGTAAAATTTAGAAGCTGATGTGTATGAAGAAAAAAAAAAAAAACAGAAAAAGAAACACCAAGAAAACAACAGGCTGGTGAGCTCTGTGAAGCCTCTTACTAAGCAGGGAGGGGAATTTTCCTCTCCCTTCACGTAGGCTGTCGTCTTCAGCTTCAAGTCATCGACAACCTCCCTGGCCAGGGTTAGCCCCAGGTGGGGGACACATCCCCCCAAAACCTCTTTTTGAACTGACAGTTCATTTTGCCCTAAGTGGGATGTGAGAAACCACTCAAATCCATCTCAAAGGGACCCCGCTGCGGGTGGGTGTGAGGGAAGGAGGCTGAGCCAGCGGTCTTGCCCAGGGACACCCAGCATGGTGTCAGCTTGGAGGAGCAGGTCCC
This sequence comes from Globicephala melas, assembly GCF_963455315.2. NCBI lineage: Eukaryota > Metazoa > Chordata > Mammalia > Artiodactyla > Delphinidae > Globicephala > Globicephala melas. Next base: position 61,496,960 of record NC_083314.1, on the reverse strand, counting down.
ACCGTTACAGAAGGCTTCGTTCCCCGGATGCCATGGGGTCTACTGGGGGCAGAGAGGAAGGCAATGGGGAATGGCAGGTGGGGGGAAGGGGTTGGGTATTTTTTGGATTCCATACATATTCCACTTCTGGGCAGGTGAAAATGATTCCACTGCCACCCTCAAACCTTTCCTGCCTCCCCTCCCTCCGTTTTCTTAATTTTTCTTCTCTTTTCTTTCCAGCTTCCCCTTTCCTTCTCCAGCTTTCCCCTTTCTGCTTCATAGAGTAAGCATCAAGAGACAGCTGTTATGACACAGAGATCAGACTTGGGGTTGCCAAGGGGGAGCGGGGAGGGAGAGGGATGCACTGGGAATTTGGGGTTGGTAGATACAAACTACGTATTACATTTAGAATAGATAAGCAACAAAGTCCTACTGTCTAGCACAGGGAACAACATCCAATCTCCTGGGATAAACCATCATGGAAAAGAGTATTTAAAAAAGAATGTCTATGTGTGTAACACTGAGTCCCTTTGCTGTACAGCAGAGATTGGCACAGCATTGTAAATCAACTATACTTCAATAAAAAACAAAAAAGCTGCACAAAAAAAAAGAGAGAGACAGATGTTGCTTAGTTGAGCTCTTTCTCAGTGTCGCCCCTGGGTTAAGGGCTAACACGGGTTACGTCTTTGGATCCTCACAACAGCCATATGAGATAGGTGTAATTGCACCCATTTTACGGATAGAGGTGCTGAGGCTTTGAGAAGTTAAGTTAAATGTCCAAGGTCACACAGTTAGAATATGGCAGAGCAGCATTCGAATGCTGATGGTCTGCCTTCAAAGCCAAGACTCGTCACTCTGTTGCTGTATTTTTTTGCAAATTCTCTTCCATTCTCTCATTCCTCTTCCACATCTTCCGACTTCCCTTCCTTTTCCTAACGAAGTATGTCTGATGATAACGGTGTCAGTGGGGAATGGAGGAGAAGTCTGACTGATAAGGAGAGGAAGAGAAACCCTTCTTGGTCTTGACCACCATGGTTACAAACGGCCACCCGTTCTGCCCTTTGGAGAGCAGGCCAGGAGGGGTGTGATGTGTATCCTGTCACACGTGAGATCTCCAACAGATGGAGATAGGCCAGGAGTTTAGGAAGCTTCACGAGGAAGGTGGGTGATGCAAAGTTTGGGCCCATGAATTCACCAGAGGCAGGCTCCAAGAAGCAGGGACACTGAGGGGAGGGGAGACCTAGCAAGTCTACTGCCGGGAATTTATTCCAAGGAACTAACCCCAAATGTGGGTATAGATATATGCACAGGAATGCCCACAGCAGCACTGTTCATAATGCATCAAAATGTGAAGCCATTTAAATGTCCAACAATAGGCAGTGGTGGCATAAATTATGGCACTCTATGGGCACTAAAATTGATATAGAGAAATACTTAACAAGAAGGAAAGATGGTTATGATTTATTGTTCAGTGAAAAAAAGTTACAAAACTAAATGCACATATTCAAACCTCGAAGGATAGTCACCAACATACTAATGAGTCTCAGTAGCAAATTTTTTAAAATGATTTTTGTTTTCTCTTTGTTCTTTTCTATATTTACTAAGTTTTCCACAATAAGTATGCTTTGACCTCATACTCATTAAAATATGAAAAATGTTGTGTTTTAAAGTGTGCGTGTTGGGCTTCTCTGTTGGCCCGGTGGTTAAGAATCCGCCTGCCAATGCAGGGGACACGGGTTCGATCCCTGGTCCGGGAAGATCCCACATACCAGGGAGCAAAGCCCGTGCACCACAACTACTGAGCCTGTGCTCTAGAGCCCACGAGCCACAACTACTGAGCCCGTGTGCCGCAAGAAGAGAAGCCACTGCAATGTGCACTGCAACAAAGAGTAGCCCATGCTCACCACAACTAGAGAAAGCCCGTGTGCAGCAACGAAGACCCAACGCAGCCAAAAATAAAATAAATAAAAGTGTGTGTGTTGTAGGTTCTAAAAGCAGGTATTAAAATCCACCCAATTATAAATAGGATGCAGTAGAATTGCTGACTTCCAAGTCATCTTTTGCTTATTTCTCATTTTCTTTAGTATTCTAGGACAGGAGAACATTTCTTGGTGGTGAATTACTACTTTTAGGGGCAGCATCAAGTTAATAAGGACACATAGATTGTAAATATTGTTGGTATTTGATCTGGAAACAGTACTGATCTCCTTGGATACCTATTATCCTAGAATTTAGAGTTAAAATAAGACACAGGGATGGGGGAAGGAGCCTGGCAGAGCAGAAGGAACACTGGGCTGGCAGTCCATCCTGGGCCGAAGATCTAGAACCACAAACTGTCAATCGGAACAAACCTAGAACTCCCTATAGAAGGGGCACCGGACCCCATCCATGACCTGAATTCCACCTCCAGCATCTTTCTGGCTCAACCCCCAGCTTCATGATTCTGCTACCTCCTTTCTTGGGGCCAGTGAACTAAAGGGATTATTAGGACAAAGGAGATCTCCTAGCTTCTTTACCAAGCATAAATTCCGTGATGCAGAGGGGAAGAGAGATGGTACTAAAAAAGTCTCCTTTGTCGTTTTACCCAGGGCTGTCCTGACCAAATATCCTATTGAGGGTCTGGCCCTTTCTCCTTGGTGCCTAGTATAGACCCTGCTGCAGATGTGTGATGGGTGCTAGCAGCTTGGCCTTGGGATCCTGGCCATGGCAGCTCTCTGCCACCCTTCCTGTCCTCCAGCCTCTCCTCCAGCCCCGGCCAGGGCAGCAACTTCCGTGCTGCTCAGGTGAAGAGCTGCCTTCCCATCTGCCCATCTGTTCACATTTCAATCCCTCTGTGGCTTAGTGACTTTGGTTGTTTTTCACACCCCAGAACAGATCAGCTGCTAAAACCAACAATGCTTTGACAGATTTCTACATGAATCCACACCTTTCTGACTCTTTGTTCTGGAACACTCAGGTCCCTCAAGAGTCAGAGGAACGGGGACATTGGAGAGGGAACAGGTGGAGAGGGCCTTGAGGGAGCTCGAGATGGGCACATGCTTCAGAGGTCATCAGAAAACACTTGAGATTAGCTCAGACAGACCTGGCCACTGGCAGACACTCCATTTGACATTTCTAACTGTATCTGTTCAGACATTCATTCCTTTTTAATTTATAGTAATAGAAAATATTTATTACAGTGCTACTATGTGCCTAGCTCCATCTGAGCCCTTTAATTCCCAAATTCTTTAAGGTAGGTAGAGTTATTTTGATTTTATAAAGGAGCAGACAGTTTCAGGGAGGTTTAGTCACTTGCCCAGGGTCGCCTAGCTAGGTAGTGATAAAGCCAGAATTTCGATTTAGGTCTGGTTGCCTCCTAAACCTATGCACTTACCACTTCCTGCTGAAACTGACCTCCCTCAGTCCCACAGTCTGGATGGAAATGCAAATGGAAGACAGAAGGAGGCATTTGCCAACTGTGGATACCCAATGTCAAGTGGCTGCTTTCCATGATTTATAGCTGCTGCCCTTGGGAAGAGCTGTCAAAAAGCCATTCTCACAGGACAGCCCTGTCGGGGAAAGTGATTAGCAATGGATCTATTGCTAGCCTCCTGTGCTGGTCAACTTAATGACCAAAATGAAGTCAGACTAGATGGTCCATCAGGGCCTAACCCATCAATGAGTGATTAACCCACAAAAATGATGACTTGAATCCACCGATTCTCAACCGGGGGCAGATTTTGCCCCCTAGGATTTTGGCAACATCTGCAGACCTTTGGGGTTATCACAACTTGGAGGTGCCATGGGCATCTAGTGGGCGGAGGGCAGGGATGCGGCTAAATGTGCTACAATGCACAGGACTGCCTCCCACAGCAAAGAATTATCCAGCCCTATATGCCATAGTGCAGAGGTTGAAAAGCCCTGCTCTGGGCACTCAATCAAAAGGTATTTGACACACCTGGAGACCAAATATCAAAAACAGTAGCTATTTTGTTCCTGCAAAATTGTCACTAGGGTTAAACTGTACAAGAATGAGTGGTGACCAAGGTGTCCACACCCTGTTAGGCTAGTCATTTGGCATTGTATATTTTTTCCAGTTTGCCTTCTTCAAGAGTGGCCCATGGAATTTACTTAGCCCTTCTTTGGGTTAAAATCAGGAATGGAAATTTTGACCTCTAAGAGGAAAATAAATAGAAAATGAAAGTATGTGTAATAATGGAAGCTCATATGCAAATTTTAGTTTTGAGTGTATTCTTTTCTATAAGGTTGCTCACCCCACTGCATGCCACTGCTCCAGGCCACAGATATACCTACAACCTGTCCACACGTTAACTTTCTGGGAGAAGAACTTGGATTTGGACCCAGAAGAATGAAATTCAATTTCCAGCTCTACAAATATAACTAATCTTGAGCAAATCACTTATCTTTTTTAAGCTTTAGCTTAAAGAGAGCCCCCACCAATAAAAGGGGGCTAACCTATACATTTCAAAGGGATGTGAATTTTTCATTGAAGTAATTTACATTAAAGCACTTAGCAAAACTATAAAGTGTGATCGAAGCACTCACAAGATGACGATCACACACACAGAGGGCTTCTCCTCCATGGGGCATGTGGGTTTTCTTTATTAGATTGTTCCACATTATCACTGCCTATGTACGTTTCTCCTGGGTGATATTCTATTTCTTATGCTGCACTGGAGAAGTACTCATTATATCATGAAAGGGAAACTGAATTCAACTTATTTTACTCATGTCCCAAAGGAGATTACTGCTTCTGAGAAGACAATACATCCTTTACAATGAGAAGGCTTAGGATGATTAGGCAGACAACGTTTATGATGTAGCTTTCCATTTTCCCGATGATGAGATCTTGACATCACCCAATGCTTTCTTTTCTTTTTTTCTTTTCTCCATAGAAAGCAGAAAAATAATTTATTCCAAAAGAGGGCAGAAATAAGAAATTCAACATGAAAATATACTTTGGTATAGTTCTGGTGGGACAGATTTTCCCTCTGGACATGTTCTCCTACTGACTGCCCCACTGGAGTCTTATTGTCATGTAACAGTTTTTAAACACGTCGCTGATTCTCATGTTGTAAGCAGGCAGGAGCCATCTTCAGATCCACAGTTCCCAAGGAGAGAGTAATGTTATTTCTCAGAAGAACAGCACTATCTATCTCGGAAGATTACATAAACATTTTATAGAGGCAGCACAGTTTAGATTCAATAGGCACATCATTCATCAAAGTGTAAAACAGGTGACAGGAAAAAGTACTGCTTTGTAGAATAAATATTCAAATGTTGTGTGAACGTTTAAGGCAGCTGACGGCCAAAGTGGATGACTCAAGGAAGGTGGTCTGGGTATGGAGGCGATTTTGCATCTAGAGGAGTTTTCTTTGTGATCTCAATGACTGAGTACTGGAGAGCAGGTCTTCTTCCTCAAGGCCAGTGATGCTTGATGCACCATATGGTTTCATTTTTCAACTGTGGTCCAAAGAGAGGGTTGAGTTGGGCCAGAATTGCAATCAGCCGAAAGAGACAGCAGCAAACTGAACAGGTCATCAACATGGTGATGATAACTCCCCGGTTGGGGCCCTTAGGGATGAACCAGGGCACCAGGAAGCCAACGAAGCCCCAGAACACACTCGTCACGATGAGAGGCACGGTGCGGCCGGTATATGCCATGGTTGCTGCGAGAGGTGCCAGCCCCTGCCCCGCCGCCTCACTTTGGTCCCACCAGAAGTCCCAATGCTTTCTTGTCCTACAATAATTCTTACCACTTTGAGCCAGACTCTTACTGCTCTATAATTCTCATCTGTTTTTGTCTTTCCTTAACTTAACAGGATGCTGGATTTTTACTTTCAAAATCAACACAATTTCAAGGGTTAAAGAAGGCTGAAAATAGAATAGGCCATCCTTTTATTATAACCTGAATTTAAGATTAGAGAGGTGGCCTGTACACGTACGTGTGTTATTAATTAACTTTTATCTGATGATCTCGAAGCATGGGTAGCAATTCTAACACACATGATTTCTCATAACTGCCCCCCACCCCTTGCCTGTAAAGGCTTTTGATACAGAGCAGAATTATTATGAGGACAATTAAGCTGTGTGTTGTGATGTGCTGCGAGTTCCTGAGAATAGAAACTCCCGTGACTAAACTCTCCATGAACAGAGCGAATCAGAGAATAATAACAAGTGCATTTATCACTCAGGCCAGCCGAACCACATTGGGGTTTCCATTTCACTTTAGTGAGAGAGCTATCGACCTTGAAGATACTCCCCCAGCAAATGTAGGCCATTTTTTGTTTTAAGCTCACACCTGTGCTATCTGCTCACTGGAGCCAACCACACACTCCAGCTGGGCAGCTGCCTAAGGAGGGCACCTCAGGTGTCTCCCTGGTACTATGGGCTGGGATCAGGCGAGATGGGCAGACACTTACTGACAGGGCCTCCTTTCAGACGCAGAGCTGGAAAACCAGGCATACGAAGTAGTGGAGGTAGATTTGGACCCAAGCATCTGACTTCTGATCCCATTGTTCTTAACCAGGGGTGGCAAATACGGCCTACGACCCAAATCTGGGCAGCTGCCTGCTTGTAAACAAAGTTTTTTGGAACATCGCCATGCTTTTTTTTTTTTTCCAGCCCCTGCTGGATCAATTGCATCCAACCCCATTACCACACGTCAGTGGGTGGGCCCTGAGCAACTGCAAATGGTGCTGGCAGGAGGTACAGGCTGCAGGTGGCTTGGTGGCTGTCCCTGTGCCCCAGGGAGAGAGCCTGAGACAGGTCTGTCTTAAAGCCTATGGGGAGACATGTGGTCAGGAGCGCCCTAATCACCCAGAGAGAGATTCAGACCTGGTCTCAGCATCCCACACCATAGCCCCCTCCTCTGATGGTACCTCTTCCTGCAGTCGTATTCATGGTGGAGCTCAGCGCAGTGAGGACCCTGGGAACGGCAGGCATGAAACCTAGGTGGCACCACTCACTAACGACAGTCCTGAGACTAGTCTCTTAGAGCTTTGGTTTTCTCACCCATAAAATGGAGCACTGCTGCCCAGTACCTCATGGGGTTGTCATAAGACTGAATGGGCTGTGTGGTGGGACCCTATGTGGAAACACCGGGTGCAGGCAGGCACGCAATAAACATCGTTAGAGATGGAAGTTGAAGGTAAACGGAAAGCTGGCAACAAGGGAAAGAATCTGAAATAAATGAAGACTGTTCTGCTTCAGGATGTGGTCCCTTTCTCCTAAATCAGCTGAGCAAGAAGGACTCCTTGCTGACTATGTGAACCTCACTGAGTGGCCGTCTCTCACAAAGGAGGCGGCCATTTTCCAGCAGTAGAATAAAAGCTGTGCTGCTTCTAGTCAACACTCTCCTCTCACAACCGCCCACACCCACAGCCCAGAGATCCCTGAGGTGCTGGTTGCTAGCAAGAAGAGAAAAGGAATCCTAGAAATTACTTTCTTTGCCATGAATATCCTTTCTTTTTTTTTTTTTTTGCGGTACGCGGGCCTCTCACTGTTGTGGCCTCTCCCGTTGCGGAGCACAGGCTCCGGACGCGCAGGCTCAGTGGCCATGGCTCACGGGCCCAGCCACTCCGTGGAGTGTAGGATCTTCCCGGACCGGGGCACGAACCCGTGTCCCCTGCATCGGCAGGCGGACTATCAACCACTGCGCCACCAGGGAAGCCCTGAATATCCTTTTAATACATTTTCTTGTCCCTTTCCTACCTCCTAATTCTCTCTCTCTCTCTCTCTCTCACACACACACACACACACCACACACACAATCTTCTTGCAACAGCAGAGAAAATCCAGGTCATCCCTAGTCCTGGTCTACATACCTGTGTTTGTAAACAAGCATGTCTCGCTAGAGTCAAAATTCATTCTTAACTAAAACACACTCACAAGGCCTTTCCTTGCAGTCAGGGCCCTCATCCAGTTTCTCAAATGCTCATGGACTGCAGAAAGCTACAGAGAAATGGCCAATTCCTTGTGACTCTTGCCAAGAAGAACATGTTTGAAGCATTTCTTGACTCAGAATTGAACTGGAACCACCCTGCCTCACAGCTGGGGCCCCCGGCAGCTGTTACCTGGAAACACAAATTCATCTGTTCTTCCTTCACCAGCCAAGGAGACCACAGAGAAGGCAGGAGGTGCCAGCCACAGCTGCCACCCTAGCCCTTCCTCCTGTCAGGGTCCCTCTGCCATCCAGACCACTGCTATGTGGAGTCGAGATGGAGCTTGGGAAAGGAGGGTCTGGAGCAGGTAGAAGAACTGTCTCAAAAGCCCTGCCTCTTGAATTACCATTCAGATTCATTTCGAGATTGCAGAATGTGCTGGCAATGTTTTTCTAAAGGGCAACCCCGGTGCTCCTGAGATGGGAAGCACCCTCCTCTCTGACATGTTTATTCCATCTTCCGGAGGGAGGGAGGGGACCAAGTTGGCTCAGCAACCCCACAGCCTGCATCTACACCAGTCACTTCAGCAGGAGCTTGACAGTCAACCAGGCTGGAAACGAACACCTATGCCTTGAGCTAGAAGTGTCTTTCCCTTAGAGATACCTAATGGCAAAGACCTCGGTGCATTTAACATGTCTCTTGCCCTTCCTCATTGAGCCACATCATGGAGAATGACAATCAGTGTTCAAAACAAATAAATCGAGCCATCATAGAAACAACTCTTCCAGATAGTCTTAGGAGAGGTTGAGAAGTATCTTCTTGTATTTAGGTAAGAAATTAAAATGATGACTCAAATCATAATTACAGCAAGGGACTTGTTACATGGTGCTTGGGAAGTTTCACAATCTCTCTATACCCCTGAGGTACTGTTTTCAAAAGGGTGTCTTAGTTTGGGTTCTTCCAGAAGCAGACCCTGAGACAGAGATTGGAATACAGGTACTTTATTTGGGAGATGTTCCAAGGAAGCATTGGTAGGTGTTATGGACTGAACTGTGCCCTGCAAAAGACTGTTCAAGTCCTAACCCTCCTCCCCCTACCCAGTACCTGTGAATGTGATCTTATTTGGAAATAACGTGTTGGCAGATGCTCGAGTTAAGATGAGGTCACTGGAGTGGGCTCTAATCCTATAGGACTGTGTCCTTATAAAAAGGGGATGTTTGGACACAAAGACAGACTGGGTCGTGTGGAGATGGAGACAGAGATCAGGGTGATGCACCTACAAGCCAAGGAGTGCCAAAAATTGCCAGGAAACAGCCAGAAGCTAGGGGAGAGGCATGGAACAGAGTCTCTCTCAGAAGGAACCAACCCCGCTAACACACTGATTTGGGACTTCTACCCTCCAGAACTGTGAGAGAATCAATATCTGCTTTTTAAGCCAACCAGTTTGAGGTACTTGGTTACAGCAGCCCTAGGAAATGGATATTGCAAATACGTGCGGGAGTCTGGCGGGAACAGGAAGGAACTCAATAAAGGAAGCCTTATTGGCTAGTTACCCCTGTTAACAACAGGGCTTCATCATGCTGGCAAATTCGAGGACACAACATGGAACAGGGAGTGCAGAGTTACCACACGTGACGGCAAAGCCTTTGGGGTCAGAATTCAGTCACTGGCTGAGGGTTGCTTCAGCAGGGCATTAATTCTCCTGCACTGGCAGCCTGTAGGTGCACAGGGTGGAGCAGACTCCAGGGCCAGAGCTAGGCCTCGGGCCAAGAGGTGCAGATGGCAACAGCTGGAAGGCAGGCCAGGTGCTGAGGGGGAGGCCAATGCGGTATGAACAGGCACCACCCACTACAAAGGACGTGCTAAACTTTCCTGTGCTGTTGGGAGTTTCTGTTGCAGAATTTAATACATAGGTTATGTAAGAAGAGTAAAGTATCATTGGCCCCTCTTTTCATTGGAACAATCCTGCCAATCAGTGCCCCCAAATGTCCCCCCGATCATTTGCCTGTCCTGATTGCCATGGAGGTGTGAGTAGGGCACGAGAGCTGCTCAAAAGGGACGGAGCTTCTAAGCCCTTACCTGGGCATTTGCACTCATGCTGCTGTCATGCCTTTGATATATACTTCCCCTGGGGTGTCTTCCTCTCCTCTGCTTTGCATTAAGTCCTACCCTCTCAAATCCTTTGACCCCAAAGTGCATCCCTTTACTCCTCCAGCCTAGCTTTCTGATAGCCCTCACATTTTGAACCACTCAATATAGTCCTCCATTGAGCTTGTCTCGATCTGTATTCTGTAGGCCATTTAATAGGGGTTCCCTGAAAAAATAAATGCCAAATGGGGTCAAATCAATTAGCACAGCACTGCATGCTGTATCTCCCTCTCTTCCTCCTGGGGATGTATGTGTAAGGCACATTTGCAGAGAGAAGGTTCTGACAAGTCCTGCAGTGAAACAACAACAAACAAAACCTTCCTTAAGTTCGCTCAGACTAGTGTTTCCAATACTCCTGTCCCCTCTTTCTGTGGTACAGCATTCCTATCTTGCAGAACACAGTTTGGGAAACAATCCCTTTGTTATAAACTTCAGTGAACAAGGCCTTTAGGAGTCAGCTCCTTTAGATGAGGAAGGTTGGTTCATGTGAGCAGCTGGTCCCAGGGAGGCAAGTCAGTACTGGGCCTGGGGTGGGGGTGGGCTACGTGTCTCAGTCCCAAGGGCCATGAGTGGAAGGTGCCCTCAGGCTCTCATCCCAGAACCATCCTGAGGGTGGGGAATGAGTTTCCAGGGATGGGCAGGGGACTACTAAGAACCTTAGCTAGTGTTTCCTGATTTCCTGAGGTAGGACATCCTGTTCCTAACACCAGATCTGCCCTTTTCCAACTTTTTGTGGCAAACAAACCTCAACTCCTCCCTCTAAGTTTATGACAAACGTAGGTTCTTATCCCGCACCCAGAGGCAATGTGTTTCACAGTGGGGGCCAGGTTGACTGGGGCCAAAGTCCAGCTCTGCTAGCTTTGCACCCCTGGGCCTCAGCTCCCCACCTGCATAATGAGGACACCAATAAAAGTCCCACAGGATTAGCTGACCTAACGCATGTAAACAACACAGAAAACAAGCTCCTCTCAACAAGTGTTAACTGTTACTGCAGCTCATATCACTTTACCAGACTATTCGGATACATCTATCAGACCTCGAAACTGTGAGGTCTCCAAGCACAGCAACTGGGATTTATCACGGTGCAGCACCGACGTGTAATAGTGCTTCCTCAGAAAATACATTTAGGATGAACTAAGGCACGGCTATGTTCTGCATTTTATTTCTACCTCTGATAATATTTCTGACAAGGAAACGTATCATTAAAACATACCCTCTTGGGCTTCCCTGGTGGCACAGTGGTTGAGAGTCCGCCTGCCGATGCAGGGGACACGGGTTCGTGCCCCGGTCCGGGAGGATCCCGCATGCTGCGGAGCGGCCGGGCCCGTGAGCCATGGCCGCTGAGCCTGCGCGTCCAGAGCATGTACTCCACAACAGGAGAGGCCCGCGTACCGCAAAAAAAATAAAAAAATTAAAAAAAAATACCCTCTTCACTCATAGAAAGATTACCTGATTTTTCTCTCACTGGTTTTAGTCTTCTCTCTCCAGCTACATTAACCTAACAGATGCCCTGTCATGAATAGAGGTGAGTTTGGCTGCCCGCGCATTGGATCAGTGGGTCACTGTCCTTGTGGTCACCATGGCCCCGGGGCAGTCACAGCAGAGATGTTTAAGATGCCATTGATTTATCTGCACAAAGAGGTAATTTTTCTTTTTTTTTTTTTTTGCGGTACACGGGCCTCTCACTGTTGTGGCCTCTCCCGTTGCGGAGCACAGGCTCCGGACGCGCAGGCTCAGCGGCCACGGCTCACGGGCCCAGCCGCTCCGCGGCATGTGGGATCCTCCCAGACCGGAGCACGAACCTGTGTGCCCTGCATCGGCAGGTGGACTCTCAACCACTCTGCCACCACAGAAGCCCCAAAGAGGTAATTTATCTGTCTCTCTTAATCATGAATGGGGTGCCAGGCAGAGAGGTGAGACACCCAGGTAGAGCCGCATCACAGAAAGCTCTTAAAAGGAAATTCTTCCAAATCCAAGGGGTCAATCCTGCTCACCCCAGGGAGGTGGTCCATTGGTGAACAACTGTCAGGAAAATCTGGGCACATCCCTCGTTAAGAAAATTAAACGTGTCTGTCTATGCTATGATAATCCAATAAGTGAAAATTCACACTCATGAAAATAGCTAAATTAGAAAATGAACGCTTGCATTACTAAATGATTCAATAACACTCTCCTAAGTGTATATATATATATTTTTTTTTTTTCTTTTTTTTTTTTGTGGTACGTGGGCCTCTCACTGTTGTGGCCTCTTCCATTGCGGAGCACAGGCTCAGTGGTCATGGCTCACAGGTCTAGCCGCTCTGCGGCATGTGGGATCCTCCCGGACCGGGGCATGAACCCATGTCCCCTGCATCGGCAGATAGACTCTAAACCACTGCGCCACCAGGGAAGCCCTCTCCTAAGTATATTTTAAGCGTTGTTATAATATTCTCTTCCACAAAACTTTCCAAGGGCCTCATCTAGCAGGGGAAGGTCCCCTTGTATGTGGCTGATATTTTCTTTTATAAAAAGCAGTTTTGGGGCTTCCCTGGTGGCGCAGTGGTTGAGAGTCCGCCTGCCGATGCAGGGGACATGGGTTCGTGCCCCGGTCCGGGAAGATCCCCCATGCCGCAGGGCGGCTGGGCCCATGAGCCATGGCCGCTGAGCCTGCGCGTCCGGAGCCTGTGCTCTGCAACGGGAGAGGCCACAACAGTGAGAGGCCCGCGTACCGCAAAAAAAAAAAAAAAAAAAAAGTAGTTTTGTTGAGGCATAATTTACATACATAAGGCATTTTCTGAACCTATATGTACTAATAATATACGGAATTTGGGTCACTTGTTCATTCATTTAACTTTTATTTTATACCAATAAAAGGCACTCTGGCTCTGTGTGTGTGTGTGTGTGTGTGTGTGTGTGTGTGTTTAGCTTTCTTTTTGCCTGTCCACTGTCTGCCTTGCTCCTGACAGGATTCTGGGAGGAGTGCTGACTTTATTTTCTCCCAGAGGCTGCAGGAGAGTAGTCCTGTGAACCAAGGCCCTCAGACAGCCTGTTGTCTTGTTGGTGGGCAGGTCAGGGCCTGTGGCATTAACGGGCAAAAAACTTAAAAACAATGGGAACTTGATCAAATGAGGCTCCCCTGCAGCATCAACTGTCCCTATCCGGGGTTTCCTCACGGTAGGGATGACCCAGTGCTTTTTTGCACCTCCTGAAATAGTTGAAGGCTGTCCCCCTGCTCATGGAAGTGGCCAGTCTGCCACCGTCAGGGCCTCATGGCTAGGATGAACTAACATGGTCCAGCCAGCCGCAGCCCTCTTGCAGTTGCCATTCCAATGTGAGGCCTCGTTCCACACACCTGAGACCCAAGTGCCCAGCTCAGGAAACACCATTCCTTTACAACAGGGCAGCCTGGCGGCCCAGAGGAACGATAGCTGGAGCGAGCATCAAAAGTCCTGGGTTCAAGAGCTGACTCTGCTACATGACATTTGGCTGATTTATTGATCTCTTGGACCACCATTTCTTCCCTGGTAAAATCCAGAAGTAAAACTTGAAGGTGTCTATCCTTTCCAGCTCATATATTCCGTGATTCTGTCACACCAGGGCAAGGTCACAGAACATCTTTGGGTCACAGAAAATCTCTCCCAAGAGGCTCCATCTACTGTTCTTATCACTGAAAGTACAACTCACTGACAGCATCCCCCATGCCCACCTCTGCTAATCACAATATTACCACAGGCCCCTTCTGATTACGAAGTAGTTACACTACATGAGAGGTGCATTCCTGATGATTCTGCAAAATTCAAGTTAATTTCTCACAGGAATAAATACAAAATCAGAGTCACATTATGGTAAATAGTGCACATAAATTGAGACCTTATTAAGTTTTTGTATTGCATTAGTTTGAATTTACGTAATTCAAAACCCCATTACATGTGATGTGTATATTCCCTTGGAAAGGATTTTTTAAAAACCTTCAGGGAAAAGGAATGAAGGTGATGGAACAGAAAGATAATGTCATAGGGTCAAACTTGGAGAAAGACCATGGGTTTGAAGGAACTCTACCCGGAAAGCATCCAGGACGATAGAGAGGACTCCCTAGAGAGGACCCAGTGGCACAATACCTGCTTCCTTGGGTGATCATTCTGCACTGAATCTGAGAAGATTAGCCAGTTTTGAGGTTAGATTTCTTTCTTTTTTAAGTTGAAATTACTCCAGGCTTGAATGCTGCTGCAAAATATTCCACCCCAAATTTTTAAATCCCATAGCAGCCAAATCCTGTGTTTATCCCTTGGCACAGAGGAGCCATTTTGTGCTCTTCAAAATGGCTGACAGGAATTTTCTGAGGAAGCTATGGTCTGAAACCAACCAGCAATTAGATCGGCTTTGAGTCTGAGGCTTTCTGTTTACAGCCACAGCTAGAAACAAACAGATGTGTTTTTTCCAAACTAAAGAAATCAAGAAATTGTCATGAATATAAAAAACGGCTCTCCAAACCTTCCCTTTCACATCCTCCCCACTGGCCATTTTGGATTGCAAGAGTTTGTGATTATAACTTGATTCACAATCCGTTTTTGGTTTCCAAGTACCTCCCTCCCCAAGATGAAATTACAAAGCTTTGAAAATTAGAGGCACCCTTCCCCTCACCCCAGAGAGCTATTCCTGACGAGATACTCTGTTGAAATGGAAGGAATTGCTTTATAGCGGCCTCCCTAGTGGAATTATGGATGGGAACATTTAACAATACAGCATTTGCAATGGGCAGGTGAGAGCTGGCCAAGTTTTTAAAGGGGATTTCACAGGCCGGGTCAGCAGGGAGATGGATGGGTGAGCTGCGGTGGATACAATTATTTGACTTTCTGAGCTGTTCTTTTGAAGCCTCTACACTTAATAGAAAGAAAAATAATAAGCCTCTTTGCCAACCTTTTGTAGCTCAATCTTTATTGTTCCCACCGAAATCCAAAGAAAACAGACAAGATTCATTTTGTCCAGAAAGCATTTGTGTATTTTATATAGGTCTGGGTTTTGAAGCATTGATAGTGAAGTGGGAGAAAAGACAAAGATTTCTCTCTAATCTGAAGAAATCAAAGGGGGGAATTTCTGAAGCTCTCTAGCCTAGTTCAAAATAGTCTTGGTTGGTATCTCCTGATATACGCCTCCTTTGCTACTAAACTCAGCATGGAAATTAGCACAGGCTCACAAAACGATGAAAATTAGACCAGACCATAAAGAAGCAAGCCTGTAGGGAAATTAAGACTTTTTCATAAAACCTGAGAACACGACCTACAGAACTAGGGAAGCTTTCTTTTACCTGTGGGCTCTCAATCACTCAACATCCATCTCCAAGACACTGGCCTCATCAGTGCACTGGTTGGGCCAACCATCTACAGAATTGTTTGTTCTCCTTGGGGCACAAGAGAAGTGCTTGGTAAATATTTACTCATTGATAAACCAAGTGGTTTACCAGATGACTTGTTTTATTTTTGTTTAAGTTAAAAATTCCTTAATTTTTATTCCTGCTACCACTATCACAATTTACAAGATAATATACCTGAGGTAAGGAAATGAAAAAGACAAATCTATAAGACATGAAAGACCTCAGGAATGTACATCTAATTGACACTACATTGCAGTAATCAATAGCTATACTTTTTGCAAATTGTGGCTATGACAGTCCTGAACAAGAAGTTTTCCTGTTTAAGCTGCGATAACTTTTCTGACTACAGATGCTTGTTCCTTCTCTAGCACATTTTTACAGTTCCTCTAATGCACTTGGGACGACTGCCTCACAGCAACCTGCAGCTTTCCTGACGACTCCTCACCCTCTCCTGCTGAGAACTTCAACGCTTTTCTGCTGAGTTTTTAGAACCTTCTGATTCCATGCCCACCCCTCCACTACCAGATCCATAACCACCAACACAGGGACTGCTCAAGCTTCTTCCACCAAAACTGCCCCCCTTCATGGGCCCATAATTTGATTACTGTTGCTCACTATAATTTCCAAAATCATTATAGTATCCTCCACTACCATAGTTACCACCACCAAAATGTCCTCCTTCATTATAATCATCATATCCTCTGCCACCACTAGCATTTCTGCCACCTTGGTTTGCATATCCTGGTCCACCACCACGTTAGCCTCCTCTAAGGCTATAACCAGGACCATCACAATAGTTGCCACCATCACCTCCAGATCCATGATATCCACCGTCATCCTGCTGCCACCACCTACCTCCACAACTACAGGCTCCTCTTCAGCCAGCGTGTCCTCCATGACCCATAAAGTTGCCACATCCACCTCTTTGCAATCCCACAGACCACACTTCTTGCTTAGAAAAGGTCTTTTTCACTTCGCAGTTCTGCCCCTTGAGAGTGTGGTGTTTCTGAACAACAGTTTTTATCAACTGTATCATGATCACCAAAAATCACAAAAGCAGATTTTCTCTTTTTTTCCACTCTGCCTGTCTTCCATAACGTCTATGATTTCAATCTTGCTATACGTTTCAAAGCAGTCTTTCGAATTAACTTCTTCTGTATCTTCTTTAATACCACCAAGAACAATTTTCTTCACTGTTAGATGGACTCTACAGAAGCCTCTCTAGAAAGAGCTCTCTTTGGCTTCACCACACACACATCAGCCTTGTGTGGTCCAGCACACGTTGCCGCATCCACCTCGTGCGACTACAAGAGCGGGTCACAAAACCAAAGGCCCTGGGATGTTTGGTTTGGGGGTCTCTCATCGCCACACAGTCTGTGAGTGTGCCCCACTTCTCAAAATGTTCAGCACTCGGACCACCAATGAACAGTTTTCTCAGTTGTGCTGGTTCCTTTGGATCATGGCCATGGTGCTAAGATACGTATAATTCTAAGTACTTTAGCAAGAACGGCAGATCAAGAAGTATTTTAAAGCAGCAAACTTTTTTTTTTTTAATTCATATTTTCAACTGGGTGTTGCGAAGAAAAGACAGGACACAGAAGTAAATTCTCGTCGCCTTAGAAAGGTCTGTAAGGCCTAAAAATGTGCCGTTTGCACCATTTTCTGCCAGGCACCTCCTCCCTTTTCCTTCCAGTTCCACGCTCTCTTTCCCAACAGAGGAGCAAGGCGGTCCTTGTGGGCAAATGTGCCATTCAGATGGTTTGAATAACCAGATATTAAAAATAACTATCAGTCTGGCGATACCAACTCTCGACAGCCAGAGTAGGTCACCACAAGCCACCTTATTGAATTGCTTATCTATTCTGAGGGCAGGAAGAAAGAAAAGCATCAAATGTATTTTGACTCTTGTAGTCAAAACTCAGAGGATGGCCACTGTGGGAGGAACTGGTGAGAATTTGGGGAGCTGGTGACATTTTCTGCTGACGGCTACGTGTTCCTGAAACTCTGTGTGCTGGGCCTCCACTCTGAGAAGCGCTCACTGTAGGGAACTATTTGCGTTGGGTTTTTAACCTTGAGTTATGAGAACAACAATTTTCCACCTTCCTTTGTCACCTCAACGCTGGTAACAATGTCAACAGTGGGTCTGGGAGATCCCCAGGTATCTGGACGTCATTATAAGGGGAAGACAGGGTTTCCACAGGTCAGGGTGGGAGTAGGGTAGGCATTCTAAGTAGAGGGAACTGGGAGGAAGGTGGAAAGAAAGAAAGACAGCAGGCTTACTTGGGAGATGGCAGAGTTCTGAGGGCAGTTGGGAGACCTGAGACGTCTCTGCATCTGTGAAGAAGCTGCTCCCACCTCTCCATGATCCTAGAGATTCTAGCTTGGACAGAAGTTTTCTTGACTCCCTTCTGCACAGAATGCCTGGAATGGGCTCAGTGAAATCTCAGCCCTGCCATTCTCCTGCCTAGCTCGCCAGTTCTAAGCTCAAGCAATGTTTGCCCTTCCTTCTACAGAGCTGTCCTGCTGCCACCATCCTCCTCTTAAATGCACACATTATACACAGAAAGCCACTCACTGGTGCACACAGAAAGACTTACCTGCAGACTCAAGACACGTCCATCTGCATACAAACAGGCGCACACACAATGCACCCACACGCTGGGACACACTGGAACACGTGCACAAACACACAGCCTCACATACACCTTCACATGCACACTGGGGCACAGGCATCTGTACCCCCAGCAGAGCACACAGGTAAACACACACCAGCACATGTGCGTGCCACACCCGCGCCGAGCTATAATCCACAGGACGGGGCCTGGGCACAGGCTGGTCCCACGCTGTAGCCCCCGTTCAGCGGCCTTCTCCTGGGAGCACGCTGCTCTGGCCAGTCTGCCTCCCACAGCTTCAGATCAAAAGCCCCCGCCCCACCCCCAGGCTGTCTCTTCTACTCTGCCTGTAATACCTCCTCCCTCCAAACCTCCACTGCCACTCCCAGCCTGCATGAGGAAAAGGCAGGCCTAACTCAGGGCCGACATTCACATGATGGCTTCGAGCCAGTGCAACATCTCATGCTGGGGACCTGGTGAAATGAAGGAACACACAGCTGACTTTCTAGTATCTACAGCGACAGAGAGAAGTGGTGATTTGTTTAATCCTAAATAGTCGTGTTGGTTTGTGTTCTGAGCCATCTTCCCCAACTCCAGGGTTTGGCAAAGGCAATGCACCTATAACCCAGCAGCTCTGCAAATAGCTGGAGAACCTCTCAGAGACTCTCCTTTCCCAGCCCTCCTCCCAGTCAGCTTGGGGAGCGGCCCCACTAAGAGCCACCGATATTCACAATCTGGCAATTTAATGCTTCTGCCCTGAGCATCAGATTTCTTATCTTGGTTTGCTTTGCTCCAGTCAACAGCAAAAGGGTTTGCACTCCCTGGGCTCAGCCCAGGCAGATGCAAGTGGACTCAAGGCTAAAATGTGACATAAGAAATTAAGAACTGAGGGGTTTCCTGGTGGCGCAGTGGCTAAGAATCCGCCTGCCAATGCAGGGGACACGGGTTCAAGCCCTGGTCCGGGAAGATCTCACATGCTGCAGAGCAACTAAGCCCGTGTGCCACAACTACTGAGCCTGTGCTCTAGAGCCCACGAGTCACAACTACTGAGCCGCTGCATGCCACAACTAGAGAAAGCCCGTGTGCAGCAACGAAGACCCAACGCAGCCCAAAATAAATAAATAAATAAATAAAATTTATGAAAAACAAAAAAGAAATTAAGAATTGATTATAGATATTTGTCATTTAAAGGTAATTCTCCCACTCCTTGAGGATTTATATAAAAAAAACAAATCTCAACCCAGCATCTGTGTGTAATAGTGCGCTATTCTTTCAGAAAACCTCACCCCACAAAACCTTACACCCTGTATGAAGATACATTCTTACCAAACAGATTGGTTAACGGCTACTATTTAGGATCAAGTCTTCTCAAATATGATTTAATTTACACTTTGATTTACACATTTGAGTTCCACCTATGCATAACGTGGTTGGTGGGGGAGAGGACGGGGGGGCGGTACCTGCACGCACAGAAAGGGGCCGGTCCCTCTCAAGAAAAGCTCCAAAATAGGTATATTTTATTAAGAGCAAAACAGAAAATATGGATTTTACCAATTGGGGAGAAAATGATTTCAGAACTGTAATAATAGGCCAGAGAAAAATGCAATTCTATATTAACAACCAAATACTTCATACTCAGCAGAAAAACATATTTAAATGAGAATATTCAGCATCCAAACAATTATTTCTTCAGAAATTGAGAGGCAAATCATAATACGTGCTTACTAAGGGGAAATACCTTCAAAAATCTGCTTCAGAATTCAGTCTTCTGATGTATAATACTGCAAATTGACAGCAGGCCTGGTAGACAGGCTGCATAGAACATTCGAGAGCACATACCTTGAACAAGGGATCAGAGAAACCGTGTTCGGAGCCTGGTTCTACTCTGAGGCGAGTCACCAAACCTCTGAACCTCATTTTCTTTGTTTATAAAAAGAGAATCTTAAAATCAATAGTTTTTCTGCTACTTGCCATTGGATGGTTATGAATGAAGGTGCTGGAAAGCATTTTGTAAATATAAAGGGACGACTGTACTAACAGAAGAGTGGTCTGGACCAGCGAGGACCCTGCCTGTCCTTGTTTGAATGCTTTCTATTTATTTTTTTCCCCTTGAGCCTGCAAATTAGTTGCTGAGTAGCACAAATCATAACAGGCAACCGAAGCGGACAGTGGAAGCTCCTAACATTTCCACCACTGCAGTTTAGCTGTTTCAGACCTCAATTTGCTTTCTCTTCAAGTCAGTGCTCACCAACAAAGTCCTTGTGTGGCCATAAATCTGCATCCGACGCACAAGCATAAGGGACAAGGCAGAAAATGTTAGAATCTGTCCTTGGATTTTTCGCAACAGAGGCTCCCACTGGAGAGTTAAAAATATTGTGGTAAGGGGGAAGCCCGGATTTTTTTTTTTAAGTTTTAAGTTTATTGTTTATTTGGAGCTTCAGGGAAGAATGAAGTTTAGGTTCCTAATTCTACGAGCCAATACCAGCGGGGTGGGAGGCTAGGTAACTTAAACGTTCTTGAAAACTTGGTAATTACAAGACCATACGCAATTCATTTCACAGATGCGAAAACTAAAGAGATTCCTGCCCAAGTTTACTGCAATTTAGTGACAAGGGAAGACAAAGAAAGCATGTTAGTACCAGGGTTTCCACTTTCTTCCACTGGGAAAATGATATCCTTTATTTTGTAGGTTGGGAAACTGAGGCACACATGATAATGACTATTGCTTT
This sequence comes from Globicephala melas, assembly GCF_963455315.2. Lineage (NCBI taxonomy): Eukaryota > Metazoa > Chordata > Mammalia > Artiodactyla > Delphinidae > Globicephala > Globicephala melas. Next base: position 61,476,259 of record NC_083314.1, on the reverse strand, counting down.
TCGAGCACCTCTGGTGTGTAGGCACTTCCGAGCAGTATCTCCGCTCCACCGTGCTCTGCGTGAGGTAGACATGGTTACCGCCATCTCACAGAGGAAGAAGGGGACTCCGAAGGTAGGCAACTGGCCACAGATCAGGACTTGTATCCAGATCTTTCTGGTTCCATGGTCTCCTCTCTCCCTCCACCCTATCGCCTGCTCCAGAAAAGACAAGAAACACTTGCAGACGGTCAGAGAGTTAGGGAAAAAACTCTCTTTCCTTGACAGAAAAACTGTTTAGACTTCAACAGAAGTCTAAAGTATCCTGTGAAATGTTCCTTTACTTTAACCTATTACTTTAATTGTCAGCCCTGGAGAAATTAGCCCAAGGAAGTAATTCAAAAGAAATTTTAAAAGCTACAGATGTAAAGATTTTCTTGCAGCATTAGCTATAATAACAAAAATTAGAGACAGCCCAAATGTCCAACAATAATGAAATAGTAAAGAAAATACGATGCATAAACTATGGACATTTACATAGCAATTTGAAACAATCATGAAGGCTAAGTATCAAAAAAGATGCTCAGAATAAAATACTAAGGAAAAAAAGCACTTGAAATTGTTTTTGTAATAACAACTATATAAAGATATGTAAACACTTATAAAAATACTGGAATGGAATATTTTTTTAATTTATAACTTCCTCTGATTTTATGATATTTTGGGTAGAATACCTCAAATTAAGAGAGAGAAAAAAAATGATAGCTAGTTGGGATATTTACTTAGTAACTTAGACCAATTTGGACTATAATGATTAGATATCCTGCTTTTCTTTTTTTTCTTTCTATATTTTGAAGCGGTTGGGCAATTGAATGCGATTTATGCTATAATCCACAAACTCTTATTTTTCTCCTTGGTGCCTTTCATTAGTTTATTAATTCATTAGTTAATCTCCAACGGTGGTAGCCTTCTTTATTTTCTGCTTTTCCCTAGTGTCAAAGCCACGTCAGAAAAATGAGCATCTTTCTTTGTCTAATTTTCAAGATATAGTGTTAGTTGAATCATATGAAATTATCATTTTTGTAGATCCCAAATAAATGAATATAGGAAATTTCATACGGTCCAACCAGAAAATTTTAACAATGGTAGGATTTTGTCTGAAACTGTCCTTGTAAATCATTTTGAATCCATCTGTTTACTCAAACTGCCCTGTCCCCTCCACCAGCTTACTTTCTGTGTTTTTTTAAAGTACTTTGTTTAATGCTAAGTTCTCTAGAAGAAAGGTCCAAATAATGCCACTCCAATATACAACCCCCCTCCATAAACCATTAAAGTGAATTTAATCACATGGAAAGGTCTAGATTTCCTTCATTCACCCACCTTTCCATTCACTCAACAAATATTTACTGCCCGTGATCTCTGCTCCAGGCACTATGCTAAGTGCTGGGACACATCCCTGAGCAAGACTGAAGCGTCTTTTCCCTCAGAAAACATAGACTGTGTTTGAGACTGGAAGGAATGGCTATGTATGTGCAGTGACTAAACTGACTGTTTTGTTTCAATTAACAGATCAAATGACTAGTTTGATTATTTTTTAACCAAATGGACTTTATGTTTGCTCAAATTGATTAAATCTACCGTCACTTTAATGTTAATAAGAACTAGCCCTGGCCCAAGCAGAGAAGAAATTTATTTTGAACTATCGTTGCTATTTATTTAATCAGTTAGCTGACCCATAGGTAAATAAGGCTCAGGAGAAAAAGGATTACAGAGTGTGTGTTTGGACAACTCTAAAGCAAGACAGTTCCCTAACGGTGCCTGAATCCTTCAAAATAAAACAAGACACAGTGCCCAGGGATTCTTGAAAGTAAAAGTGTATATCCAGTAAAAAATTAAATCTAATTTTTTAAACACAAAGGCAAAAATAAAAAGAATTTTAAAATAAATTCAGCAGTGGTCATTCACCTAAACAAGAGTTGCCCAGCACCGTTTCTGGGGCACGTTTTGCCGCAGCAGATGTGTAAACAGGCCAGCAAATCTGAGAACCACCAAGGTAGAAAATGAAGTAGGTCATCTGGATGAGCAGAGCCAGATGACCAGAGGTCAAAATAAACCATTGGTGGAAACGCCATCGACGAAAAACTTTTCCTGGCATCACACAAAAGCTTCCCTCAAGCCCAGCTTCAAGCAGTTTAAGCAAAGGTCTGGTTTCGAGGAGTGCTCACTTAAATACCCTGGTCACTGTGCATCCACCACACCAACCGTTTGGCTGCAAATTCTGGACGGCCACCTTGACCAGTGATGACCAGGGGGGCTGTGCTCTAATTTGCTCCCCCTAACTACTTATATGTATTGTCAGTCATGTTTTCACTCTGGGGGAATATCCCTTACAGAATAAGTGTCTCAAAAAAATAGAAATGGTAGCTGTAATGCTCATCCTATGACCCAGCAAAGTTTTGATGCTTGTTCACAATTGGGCCCACCACTGGGAGGGATCACTGCTATGTTCCTGAGCTGTTACAGCTTTGCTCAGAAACCAAAAGAAGGATGAGCTGCATTTCAACAGATGGAGGAAGTGCCCAGTGCTGCTTTACAACACAATCGAGAGCAAATTAAGAATCCTAAACATGGGTTTCCATTTCCTGTCCCTGGATAATGAGAACAAGAAAACAGGCCAGGATGTAATAATTAATACAACTTTCACGTATTGATTGTTTAGTACATATCAGGCACATAACATTTACTTCTCATTTCCACAGCTCTGCAACGAAGGTTATTCTTACTTTAGAGGTGAGAAAACTGAGGCCCAGAGAGGTTAAGTAACTTGTCTAAGGTTGCACAGCTGGGAAATTGGCAGCAATGTGACTGGCCTGACTCTTCCCACGACACCTAGGAGCATGCATTTCCTGAGACTTTGTGTCAAAGCTGCATTTCCTTACAAAGGAAGGACCAAGGTCACACTGACCACTGTGAGGCAGGGAGTTAGAGGCACTGAGGAGTCGAGGGCTCTGCGGGCAGAAGTCTGCCCATGCCATTAGACACGCCATTTTAATCTCTTCCAGCCTCGGCTGACCGTCTTGGCAGACTCACCCAGGGAGACCTCCTCAGGTAGACGGACTGGGTCGTTATTTGCCGTGATCTTAATGATCTGGGCATTTGCAAGAAAGTGCAAATGGAAAAGTCTTAGTAAAAAGAAGATGCTTTAAAAGGGTTCGGGGATGAGTAACTTAACTGAGCAAGAAAAGAGGGAAGACCTCAACTCGAATTCCGTCAGTCAGCAGCCTTTCTTCCAAAGGAAATCACAGAGTGTGTCTTCTCAGCCAACACGGGCGCCATTTATGGCCCTCGGTGTTAAAGGCCTCTCTAAGCCTCCCCAGCCTTCCCTCAACAGGGCTAGGACACTTTGGAAAACTTTTGTCCAGGAACCTTATCTAAAATTAGCTGAAATTTCAATCTCCACACCAGCAAAGCAAGTGGCATTGAAAGATGAATCTAAGGCTTTTCTTTCTGTGGAAATGGGGCATGGCCCCCATCTTGTCTTCTGGGTGGGGTTTTGTTTACCACTCCTGGCAGCCACCAGCACCCAAGCAGCTTTTATTTTCTCATCTAATTCCATTGCCCCAGCCTTGGCCCCAAGACCCAACACAAATAGACCCCTGAGGAAACTTCACATGGTAGAATTATCTACCAAGTGCCGTCCCCCGAACCTGAAGCCCAAGGTCTGAATCTACTGCTGTCAGCAGTTCCCTCTGAAGTCATTGAATTCACAGGCCATTTTGGCATCTTGGGTCCTCTTGTGCCCTGCACGCGAGGATGGGCTGCTCTGGGCTCGCCCTGGTGTTCTTACCTATGGCACTGCGTGACTCATACCCAAGAAGGCTTTTCTGAGAAGAGAGCTGTGATCTTACAGAAAACCCCGCAATTTCTTAGTCCTCGAAACCCCCGAGGTGCTAGGCGGCAGCTGTGCCACATTCCCTGGCAGGAACAAAAGTGCCAATGGCCTTTCCTGCCCTCCCACCCTTGTCGCCAAACTCCCTCCCACACCGAGGTGAGCTGTCGAGTGGAGGAATGACATTGGTTTGTGACCACTCTCCTGGTTTCTTTAGATTCAAATACAGCTTGTCCCATATTTTGGAAAAAATGCCAGGATGCCAATGCCCAGAGGCAGTCCATTTTGTCTTCTTTTCACTTCTTCTTATTATCTGAGCTAGAAAACACGGTAAGGGTAAAAGGATTCTAGAAAAGCCGGACTCTAAGGGCTGGAATGAAGTGAGGAGTAGGTTCTCTTGTTGGTTGGTTGTTCCTCGTGGTGGCTACTTAACAAGTCACATCCTCTCATCTGTCCCCTACATTCTGTCAGCATCTCTGGCTTTATGGCCTCAGACAGAGAGCTGCCTGAGGCAAGAGGCGGTGGGTTAGTCACTGAGCCTGGATGGGTGTGTCATCAGGCAGCCCTTGGCTGTAGGGTACAGAGACAGCCAAGTCAGAGCTAAGCCTAGACACAGACCCTGAAGAAGGCCACTTCCCTCCTTCATTAACCCAGTCAGTCTCTGGCCCATCAAGGTGTTTCAGGTCAGCCAGGGCCACAGCCATGACCCTCTCTAACCAACAACAAATGCAATGTTTTTTGTTGGCGAAGGAAGAAGGAAAGGGGCTGAGTGACGGAGCCAGCAAGGGGGTGAAAGAAGAATACATAAAGACTAGAAAAGTGCCTCAGCATGAAACATGGCCTGGCTGACATTTTCTGGTCCCTCCCGGCTTCTGTTAAATACTCCCTCCTTCTTGTCCACATGGGGCCTGCCTCAGTTTCTCCTCATCCTTTCCCCACCACAGACTTTTCTCTCTCTTTTTGTCACTGGAAAAATCCATACTTTGCACAGGTGTGTTTTCGAGCAGCTGGCTCTGAGCTGATGCCCAGCCTGGCCTTAATGAGGCAGATGCCTGCATCAAGCCGGACCCTCCCCGCTCAGCTGCTCATTGATTTGGGGAGGGCAGGGTTTAAAGGAGACACTGGCGCCTCACCAGCCCTCGGCTATCTCCCTCCACCCCCGACACACACGCACAAAGGGTTCCAAAAAGTTCCTTGCCATCGATACATCCGATACACCCGGCCTTACCTGTAACTGGGAAGTGTGCCTGCAGGGTGGCCACCGTAACAAGCGCCATCCACTTCATCTTGTCCTTCCCCAGGATGGTGCCTGGGGGCAGAGGCCGAGGCAGCCGTGACTGGAAGAAGAAGAGAAAAGCAGTCTCTTTGGCTGCAGCCTCCTCAGGAAGTGGAGGACGATGGGGCCTTTGAGAAGGCACCTGCCAGCAGGGCCAGGAAACTCATACTCCTCCTTTCGGTTCACAGGCAGGAAGCTCTGGAGGTTTGAGGGTTTGGTGGGGGGGGGCGGCGGTGTATGTGCACACATGTAGGCGAGTGTGTGTCTGTCTGAATTTTTGCTTTTTTTCTCACTTAACCGTTGTTTTATTTTCCTTTCTTCCTAATTTTTATCTAACTCCTATCTTGATTGGTGACGTCAATCCCTAGGCAACTACAAGTTCCCAGGGCACGTAAGAACATTCGCCGCTTTCCTAGATTCGTGTGTTTTATGGCGGTTGGTAAGACGACAGAGCTCTGGATTCAGAGTCAGGCGAAATGGAGAGACAGAATACTTGGGCCATAGTGCCATCTCTGCTACCTACCTGCTGTGCAGCCTTGAGTAAGTCACTCAGCATCTCTAGATCTCAGCGTCCTTACCTATAATGCCAAGTGTTGGAGTAGATCTGAGGTTGCAGATCTGAACTTGGCCTGAATTTGGACCATAGAAAATACTATAGCTCACGTAATACTTCAAACACTCTTGTTAGTTGTCAGCATCTAAACATTAGACTAATTTACAACAATAAAAAAAGATTAATACCAAGAAATAAACTTGATAGAAAGTGTAAGATCTATGTGAAACAAACTTTAAAGTGTTACTGAAGAAGACAGAAAGGACTTGGGTAAATGGAAAGGTGTATCCTGGTCTTTGATAAAAATCTCCCTTTTAAGAAGACCACGATTCTCTCTAAATTTTTTTAAAATTTTTATTTTATTTATTTATTTATTTGGCTGTGTCAGGTCTTAGTTGTGGCATGCGGGATATTTGTTGCAGCATGCGGGAACTTTTGTTGTGGCACATGGGCTCAGTAGTTGCGGCGTGTGGGCTTAGTTGCCCACGGCACACAGTATCTTAATTTCCTGACCAGGGATTGAACTCATGTCCCCAGAATCAGAAGGTGAATTCTTAACCACTGGACCACCAGGAAAGTCCCTCTCTCTAAATTAATCAACCCATCCCTCGACAAATGCCAACAAAAGTTTTAGAACAAGATAATCTGGGTCCAAAGTTTATATGAAAAAATTAATGTACAAAAATAGCCAGGATACCAAAAAAGCACAAGCAATCAAAGAAAAAACAGGTAAATTGGACTTCCTCAAAATTTAAAACTTTTGTGCATAAAGGACACTATCAACGAAGTGAAAAGACAATCCATAGAAAAAATATTTCCATATCATATATTGATAAGGGTATAGTATTCAGAATATATAAATAACTCTTACAACTAAACTAGAAAAAAAAATAAGGAAAAATCTGCCAAAGATCTGAATAGATATTTCTCCAAAGAGATATACAAATGGCCAATAAGCACATGAAAACTTGCACAATGTCTTTGGTCATTAGGGAAATGCAAATCAAAACTATAGTGAACTATTACTTCACACACACTAAGACAGCTAAAATTTAAAGACACAAGGTGTTGGTAAGGATGTGAAGAAATTGGAACTCTTGTACATTGCTGGAGGGAATGTGGAATAGCGAGGCCCCTGTGGAAAATGTGTGTGGCATTTCCTCAAGAAGGAGAAGTTACAACAGACAACGCAGAAATACAAAGCATCCTAAGAGACTACTACAAGCAACTCTATGACAATAAAATGGACAACCTGGAAGAAATGGACAAATTCTTAGAAAGGTATAACCTTCCAAGACTGAACCAGGAAGAAATACAAAATATGAACAGACTAATCACAAGTATTGAAATTGAAACTGTGATTAAAAATCGTCCAACAAACAAAAGTCCAGGACCAGATGGCTTCATAGGTGAATTGTATCAAACATTTAGAGAAGAGCTAACACCCATCCTTCTCAAACTCTTCCAAAAAACTGCAGAGGAAGGAACGCTCACAAACTCATTCTATGAGGCCACCATCACCCTGATACCAAAACCAAAGATACCACAAAAGAAGAAAATTACAAACCAATATCACTGATGAAGATGCAAAAATCCTCAACAAAATACTAGCAAACAGAATCCAACAACACATTAAAAGGGTCATACAACTTGATCAAGTGGGATTTATCCCAGGGATGCAAGGATTCTCCAATATATGGAAAGCAATCAATGTGATACACCATATTAACAAATTGAAGAATAAAAACCATATGATCATCTCAATAGATGCAGAAAAAGTTTTGACAAAATCAACACCCATTTATGATAAAAACTCTCCAGAAAGTGGGCATAGAGGGACTCTAACTCAACATAATAAAGGCCATATATGACAAACCCAAAGCAAACATCATTCTCAATGGTGAAAAACTGAAAGCATTTCTTCTAAGATCAGGAACAAGACAAGGATGTCCACTCTCACCACTATTATTCAACATAGTTTTGGAGGTCCTAGCCATGGCAATCAGAGAAGAAAAGAAACAAAAGGAATACAAATTGGAAAAGAAGAAGTAAAACTGTCACTGTTTGCAGATGACATGATACTATACATAGAGAATCCTAAAGATGCCACCAGAAAACTACTAGAGCTAATCAATGAATTTGGTAAAGTTGCAGGATACAAAACTAATGCACAGAAATCTCTTGCATTCCTATACACTAATGATGAAAAATCTGAAAAGGAAATTAAGGAAACACTCCCATTTACCACTGCAACAAAAAGAATAAAATGCCTAGGAATAAACCTACCTAGGGAGACAAAAGACCTGTATGCAGAAAACCATAAGACACTGTTGAAAGAAATTAAAGGTGATACCAACAGATGGAGAGATATACCGTGTTCTTGGATTGGAAGAATCAATATTGTGAAAATGACTATACTACCCAAAGCAATCTACAGATTCAATGCAATCCCTATCAAATTACCAATGGCATTTTTTTACGGAACTAGAACAAATCATCTTTAAATTTGTATGGAGCCACAAAAGACCCCAAATAGCCAAAGCAGTGTTGAGGGAATAAAACGGAGCTGGAGAAATCAGACTCCCTGACTTCAGACTATACTACAAAGCTACAGTAATCAAGACAATATGGTACTGGCACAAAAACAGAAATACAGATCAATGGAACAGGATAGAAAGCCCAGAGATAAACCAACGCACCTATGGTCAACTAATCTATGACAAAGGAGGCAAAGATATACAATGGAGAAAAAATAGTCTTTTCAGTAAATGGTGCTGGGATAACTGGACAGCTACATGTAAAAGAATGAAATTAGAACACTCCTTAACACCATACACAAAAATAAACTCAAAATGGATTCGAGACCTAAATGTAAGACCGGACACTATAAAACTCTTATAGGAAAACATAGGAAGAACACTCTTTGACATAAATCACAGCAAGATCTTTTTTGATCCACCTCCTAGAGTAATGGAAGTAAAAACAAAAATAAACAAATGGGACCTAATGAAACTTAAAAGCTTTTGCAAAGCAAAGGAAACTACGAACAAGACGAAAAGACAACCCTCAGATGTGAAAAAATATTTGCAAATGAGTCAACGGACAAAGGATTAATCTCCAAAATATATAAACAGCACATGCAGCTCAATATTAAAAAAATGAACAACCCAATCCAAAAATGGGCAGAAGGCCTAAGTAGACATTTCTCCAAAGAGGACATACAGATGGCCAAGTAGCACATGAAAAGCTGCTCAACACCACTAGTTATTAGAGAAATGCAAATCAAAACTACAATGAGGTATCACCTCACACTAGTTAGAATGGGTATCATCAGAAAATCTACAAACAACAAATGCTAGAGAGGGTGTGGAGAAAAGGGACCCCTCTTGCACTGTTGGTGGGAACGTAAATTGATACAGCCACTATGGAGAACAGTATGAAGGTTCCTTAAAAAACTCAAAATAGAATTACCATACACATGACCCAGCAATCCCAATACTAGGCACATACTCAGAGAAAACCATAATTCAAAAAGACACATGCACCCCAATGTTCATTGCAGCACTATTTACAGTAGCCAGGTCATGGAAGCAACCTAAATGCCCATCGACAGAGGAAAGGATAAAGAAGATGTGGTACATATATACAATGGAATATTACTCAGCCATAAAAAGGAACGAAATTGGGTCGTTTGTAGAGATGTGGATGAATCTAGAGACTTGTCATACAGAGTGAAGTAAGTCAGAAAGAGAAAAACAAATATTGCATATTAACACATATATGTAGAACCTAGAAAAATGGTAGAGATGAACCAGTTTGCAGGGCAGAAATTGTGACACAGATGTAGAGAACAAACGTATGGACACCAAGGGGGGAAAGCGGTGGGTGGGTAGGGGTGGGGGTGTGATGTATTGGGAGATTGGGATTGACATGTATACACTGATGTATATAAAATGGATGACTAATAAGAACCTGCTGTATAAAAAAAATAAATAAAAGAGAATTCAAAAATTTAAAAAATAAATTAAAAAAAAAATCTCAGGAAATGATCTAATTGGCCCAGCTTGGGTCTTATGCTCACCTCTTGGATCAACCATTGTTTCCAGGGAGACAAGACAAGACTGGAGATAGGACACTATGATTAACAGCCCTACCAAAATCATTTGTCATAGAAGAAAGAAAGGGAAAGGATTCTGGGCATGTGTAAAACAATAGCTGTCCACTACTGCCAGCCTTGCTCTGGTGAGTGCAGTGGGATGGGGCTGGGACCTAGAGGAGGACACAGACAGGGTCAGGAGCTGAGAGAAAGTCCAGGTAGGACATAATGACCAGCAGCTGTGGTTTGCTTGTGAGAAAGATCTGGCTATTCCTTATGATTGAATCTCTAGTTTTCAGTACACTTTCGATGGGTGGGTGAATGGGTGAATTGGTAACATCCAGGATGGCAGGAAGGCCAATACTGAGTAGGACGCTGCCTCAACTATTGAGAAGAACACAAGAGGAATCCAGAAACTGGTGAATGGAGCAGTTCCCAGGTTCCTGATCACCAGAGAAAGAAGCACAAAAGGAGGATTGGCTTCTGTCCTTGGGGTTTCCAGAGGCAGTCACTCCCAAGGTTTCTCTGGAGTGAGGAGCACTTCCCCATGCCTTGAGGACCCAGTGCATTCACCCAAGCCCTGCCCACCCCCTCTTCAGCTGACTGGTCTTGGACTGAGAAGAAGCTGGAGGCCAGCACTTGTTTCCTGAGGGGTCTCCGTTGGAGCAGAAATGGCTGCCAATCCCTGCAGGACCCCACCCAAACACCTACGTGGGACCTCATCTTTGCCGCCTCACCATGCTGTACCCAAAACTTATTTACCTCATAACTGTAAGTTTGTAACCTTTGACCAAAATCTCCCTTTTTCTCCCACCCCCAAGCCCCTGGTAACCACCATTCTGCTCTGTTTCTATAAGTTCAGCTTTTTTAGATACTATATGTAAGTGATATCAAATAACATTTGTCTTTCTCTGGGTGACTTATTTCACTTAGCCTAATGCCCTCAAGTTCCATCCATGTTTTAACAAATGGCAGAATGTCCTTGTTTCTCATGGTTGAATAATATTCCATTGTGTATATATACCACATCTTCTTTATCCATTCACCTGTTGGCAGACACTTAAGTCTTTTCTGTCTTCGCTATTGTGAATAATGCTGCAATGAATGTGGAACTGTAGCTATTTCTTCAAGATCCTGATTTCATTTCTTTCAGAAATATAACTAGAAGTGTGATTGCTGGATCAGATGGTAGTTCTATTTTTAATTCTTTGAGGGACCTCCATGCTGTTTTCCATAGTGGCTGCACCAATTTACTTTCCCACCAATAGTGTATGAGGGTTTCCTTTTCCCCACATCTTTGCCAACATTTGTTATCGCTTGTCCTTTTGAAAATAGCCATTCTAACATGTGTGAGGTGATATCTATTGTGGTTTTGATTCACATTTCCCTGATGATTAGTGATATTGAGCATCTTTTCCTGTACCTGTTGGTCATTTGTATGTCTTCTTTAGAAAAAATTTATCTAGTTCCTTTGCCCATTTTGAAATCAGGTTCTTTGGTTTCTTTACTGTTGAATTTTATGAGTTCCTTATATATTCTGGATATTAACGCCTTTTCAGACATATGATTTGCAAATATTTTCTCTCATTCCATAGGTTGCCTTTTCATTTTCTTGATTGTTTCTTTTGCTGTGTAGAAGCTTTTTAGATTGATGTGGTCCAATCTGTTAATTTTGCTTTTGTTGCTTGGGTTTTTGGTGTCATATCCAAAAAATTGTTGCCAATACCAATGTCAAGGAGATTTTTTCCCTATGTTTTTCTTCTAGAAGTATTATGGTTTCAGGTCTTCTACTTAAGTCTTTAATCCATTTCAAGTTAATTTTAGTGAGTGGTGTAAGCGGGGTTCAACTTCATTCCTTTGCATCTGGTTATCCAGTTTTCCCAACACTAGTTGTTGAAGAAACTATTCTTTCCCATTGAGTATTCTTGGCACTCTTAAATATTAGTTGACTGTATATATATATATATATATATATATATAGAGAGAGAGAGAGAGAGAGAGAGAGAGAGAGAGAGAGAGAGAGTTTATTTCCAGGCTCTTGATTTTGTTCTAATTTTTTTTTTTAAAAACAGCTCTTAGTTTCATTGATCTTTTCTATTGTTTTTCTGTCTCTATTTCATTTATTTCTGCTCTGCTCTTTGTGGTTTTCTTCCTTCTGATAACTTTGGCTTCTTTTTTCTGGTTCCTTGAGATGTAAAGCTTGGTTGTTTATTTGAAATTTTTCTTATTTTTTAATGTATGTATTTATCACTATAAACTTCCCTTCTTTATTTTTCTGTGCCACTTGGCTTGCAGGATCTTAGTTCCCCAACCAGGGATTGAACCTGGGCCATGGCAGTGAAAGCTCTGAGTCCTAACCACTGGACTGCCAGGGAATTCCTAAATCTCCCTCTTAGAACTGCTTTTGCTGCAACCCATGACTTTTGTTATATTGTGTTTCCATTTTCTTTGCTTCAAGATATATTTTAAAATTTTTTTCTTTGACCCATTGTGTGATCAGAAGTGTGTTGTTTAGTTTACACATTTGGTGAATTTTCCAGTTTTCCTCCTGTTGTTAATTTCTACTTTCATACCGTTGTCATCAGAAAAGATACTTGGTATAATTTTGACCTTCTTACAGTTGCTAAGACCTGTTTTGTGACCTATCATGTGATCTATCCTGAAGAATGTATCATCCCACTCGCCCCCTGCCTGTAAAATTTCTGCTAAGAAATCTACTGACAGCCTTATGGGGTTCCCTTGTAAGTTACAAGCTTCTTTTATCTTGCTGCTTTTGAGATTCTCTTTTTGTCCTTGAATTTTTACAGTTTTATTTTAATGTGTTTTGGAGAATATCTCTTTGAATTTGATGATCTATGAGCTTCATAAACTTGGATTTTTCAATTCTCTCTCCAGATCTGGAAAGCTCTCAGCCATTATTTCTTTAAATAATCTTTCTGCTCCCTTCTCCCCCTCTTCTCCTTCTGCGACTCCAATAATTTGCAAATTGTTTCTTTTAATGGTATCCCATAGATCACATAGACTTTCTTCACTATTTTTTCATTCTTTTTCCTTTCTCCTCCTCCTACTGGATAATTTCAAAGTTCCTCTCTTCTAACACACAGATTCGTTTTTCTGCTTGACTCATTCTGCTGTTGATGTTTTCTATTACATTTTTCATTCATTGTATTTTTCAGCTCCAGAATTTTATTAAATTTATAAATAATAAATAATATAATAAAATTTATAAATAATTTATAAAAATTATGTCTATCTCTTTGTTATACTTCTCATTTTGTTCATGTATGATTTTCCTGATTTTGTTGAATTGCCTTTCCGTGTTTTCTTATAGCTCAATGAGAGTTATAAGAAAAACTTAAAATAGCTGTTTTGAATTCTTTATTCAGTAACTCACAATCTCCATGTCTTTAGGATCCACACTGGAAGATTACTGTAATCCTTTGGTGATGTCATGTTTTTCCTTGGTTTTTCATGTTCCTTGAAGTTTTGTGTTGCTCTCTTCACATTTGAAGTAGCAGTCACCTCCTCCAGTCTTTACTAATTACCTTTGGGAGAGAAACATCTTCCATCAGCACTGCTAGGGATGCTGAGGCTTTCTCAGACCTTCCATGGATATGCCTGTTCCTTGCTCCTTGCTTCTTCTCATGGCAGAATTCATAAACTTGTATGCTTTTTCTTAATCTTACGACATACCAGGCCAAGTGCCAACAGCTTCCTTTTTGCTTTCCCAAGGGTGGCATTAAAGATTAAATTTCTGGTCTTTCCCTGGCCTGCAGATTCAAGTCGACTTTCTGTGCATGCTCTCTAGCTTGCTTGCTCTTACCACCACCATCAGGAGTGCACAGAGGGAGCCAGGTGTGTGGGTGAGGTGCACAGAGCACTGGGATGTTTATGGGCCAGTTGGGAGGATCTGCAGGCAAGACATCCCCAGTGGTTCATGGACTGGCTTCTTGATGGAGCCCACAATGCACTTAGTAGGATCTGCAGCCCTTTAATGCCCCACAAGAGTCCTATCTGCCACTCTCCCAGTTTCTTCCTACTTCCCAGTTATGTAGATAATGATTTAGTACTCTGAGCCAGCTGCTAATTCACATGCTCTCACTTTGCCCTGTAGGAGAAATCACAGGGCTGAGAAGATACCACTTATCCCTTAGCTATGCCACCTCAGGAGAGGGATGATGCAAGTAAATTAAAGCTGTTCCTCTTACCCACTCCAATGCATCTAAACTCGTATTTTTGTTGTTGTTGTCCCAACAGAGTGCTGGAACTTCTCCTCTGGAACCTGGACTTCCACAAAGGGTCTCCTGTCTATGGGTGATTGTCTGAGAGAGTGTTTTTCAGGGTCTCCCAGACCATGGCTGAGAGGGGTTGGAGCCAGTTCATGGGCCACTGTACGGTTCACAGCCAGGACCAGGGTCTGTATGCCTATTACCCAACACACGTGTGGGCAAGACGGCTCCTGGATCCTTTGGTGTATGGTGCTGGGTCCCACAACTGCCACAAAGGCACTTCGGTCTATGGATAGAAGTCAAATTGTTGCTGTTTAGAGTGGAACATAAACGAGGGATGTCTTACTCAGCCATATTGTTGATTTCACTCCACCCGTTTTGCTTTGAAGAACCAACTATTCACCCTTGGTTACAATCTTGATGAGGCTGTCAGGTAAAGCCAGTAAGCTTCTTTCTCCCTGGAATTTGAATCTCGAGAGAGTGAAAAAAGACCTGGAAACATCCCCTGTTCAGTTCTCCTGCTTGGACCCATCCCAAGAGCTGTTCATGTTCTGTGGCTCAATGAACGCTGTTCAGGTAAATTTTTTTGCTTAGGTCACCCAGAGTTGCTTTGTGTTGCTTGCAACCAAAAGATCCTAACTCATACATTAGAATTTTCAGAAGTTGTGTTAGCTTTCTATTGCTGCATGACAGAGTATCACAAATGTAGTAACTTAAAACAACACAAATTTATCTCACAGTAATGTAGGTCAGAAGTCCAGGCACAGCATGAGTGGGTTCTCTTCTCAGGTGCTTGTGAAGATGAAATTAAGGTGTTGGCTGGGGCTACAGCTCTCATCTGAGGCTCAGGGTCTTCTTCCAAGGTCACTGGTGGTTGACAAAATCTACTTCTTTACAAATATAGGACTAGGTCTCTATTTTCCTGCTAACAATCGGCCAGGGACTGTCTCTGATCCTAGAGAGCACCTGCATTTCCTTACTACGTGGTCTCCATAGGCAATTCACAGCATGGATGTTTGCTTTCTCCTAGACCAACCAGAGCACATCTCTCTGACTTCCTCTGCAATCAGCTTGACAAAACTCTGCTTTTAAAGGGCTCACCTGTACACCAATATGTATAAAACAGATAACTAATTAGAACCTGCTGTATAGCACAGGGAACTCTACTCAGTGCTCTGTGGTGACCTAAATGGGAAGGAAATCCAAAAAAGAGGGATATATATATATACATATAGCTGATTCACTTCGCTGTACAGTAGAAACTAACACAACATGGTAAAACAACTAAACCCCAATTTAAAAATACACAAAAGATAAATAAAAAATAAAGGGCTCACCTGACTTGGTCAGGGCCACCCAGAATAAAATAATATAATCACAGGAGTGATATCTCATCATATTCACAAGTCCTTCCCATAATCAAGGAGATATACAAGGCATATACACCAAAGTGTGGAATCTTGGAGGCTGTCATGATTTTGTCTCCCACAGAAGTGCTACAGGAAAAGATGCTTCTTCCTTCTTTCTCTGTGAGAATCAGGGATGTCTGGTATCCGTCTTTCTCACCAGATGGAGGAAGTTTGCCCAGTAATGAATCCAACCCAGAGGTGAGCAAAGCAAGAAATGTGTAAAGACAGGTTGACAACCTACTGCATCCATTGAGAACCTGGATAATGCCATACCTAAAGGCCTGCCCACGGGCTCTTCCGTTTCATAAGCTGATAACTTTTTTCTTAAGCTATTTGACTTTGGTCCTGTACCTTGCAATTGAAGTGGCCTTGAATATTACAGATGCTGAAACTGCAGAGCCATTGAAGACATACTTGTAAATTTCACAATCTTGCCTGGGTCTACTTTGTGTGAGTTTTACCTAAGGGGCCCTTCCCTTCAAAAGGTTATTTGTCCTTAAGAAAATTAAGTCACAAAGTTTTCTTTAAGGAGACATTAAGGAGGAAAAGCATGCCTAATGTCCAAACACAAGAAAAACATAAATGAAAAGACTGCACAAGGATATAAAAGATTTTAAAAATGACAAGAGATGGTAAAAATAAGCTGGGGTGTGGGTAAAATTAAAGAGGTACTATTAAGGGTTGAGATGAATTATAACCTACTAAATATCACTGTTGATGGTCAAAGACCTTACACTGGAAAAAGAACCTTTTCTGCTTTGGGGATGCCTTACATTTGTGTGTCACTTTCACATACATTGTCATATTTAATCTTCACAGTGACTCAATAAGGTAGTCAATACTGGTATACAGTTTCCACCTTATAGTTAAGGAAACTGAGATTCAGAAAGATTAAGTAATTTGCCCAAGGTCACAAAGCTGGTAGTGGCCAAATAAGCTTTGTGAATCAGCTAAAAAACCAGAACTCAGCTTTTCTGGGTGCTGGTCCGTGGCAGTGGAAGAACATGGGCTTTAAAACAGCCAGGCCCCTTCCCACTAGCTATTTATTTTACGTTTGGTAGCGTATATATGTCCATGCCACTCTCTCGCTGCCGCATAGCACAGGGAGATCAGCTCGGTGCTGTGTGACCACCTAGAGGGGTGAGATAGGGAGGGTGGGAGGGAGGGAGACGCAAGAGGGAAGAGATATGGGAACATATGTATATGTATAACTGATTCACTTTGTTATAAAGCAGAAACAAACACACCATTGTAAAGCAATTATACTCCAATAAAGATGTAATAAAAAAAAAAAAACAGCCAGACCCAGGTTCAAATTCAAGCCCTACCATTTACTAACTCCCTGGCTGTTGACTACATTAATAATGTTTGAAACTCCTTGTTCCAAACTGGCTAACAGTTCCTTCCTCATTGGACTGTTGGAGGAATGAATACAATGATACTTGTTATGTCCCTGGTATAGAAGGTTTGGGGAAGAGTTATTACCTTTTACGTCATTCAGAGGTGAGAGTTTCCATCATTGCCTGGGGAAAGGACCCCAGAGGGCTGTTAAATGTTTGGGGCAGATGCTGGGGGCAAAATCTTTCTAGGAATGGGGGGTGGGTCCCAGCCTCTGTGGAGAGGGTGGGAGACGGAGGGGAGCAGACGAGGGATGAGTTAGGCAAGCCCTCCGGCTGGGAGGGGAGGCCCCACCTCCCAGAGCAAGGCCCTGGGTGCTCCCTCTTTTGGATCCTGCACCAGGTCAGAACTTAGGGCACCTGCCTCATGTTTGTTATGAACACGTGATTCCAGTTCCTGGGCTGGTGGAGGTGATGAGTTTAGCTTCAGAAGTCTTATAAAATCCACTCCTGGGGCTTCCCTGGTGGCTCAGTGGTTGAGAGTCCACCTGCCGATGCAGGGGACACGGGTTCGTGCCCCGGTCCGGCAAGATCCCACATGCCGCGGAGCGGCTGGGCCTGTGAGCCACGGCCGCTGAGCCTGCGCGTCCGGAGCCTGTGCTCCGCAGCGGGAGAGGCCACAACAGTGAGAGGCCCGCGTACCGCAAAAAAAAAAAAAAAATCCACTCCTGGAAGCAACCTAAATGTCCATCAACAGATGAATGGATAAAGAAGATGTGGTACATATATAAAATAGAATATTACTCAGCCATAAAAAGAATGAAATAATGCCATTTGCAACAACAAGGATGGACCTAGAGATTATCATACTAAGTGAAGTAAGTCAGACAAAGACAAATATATGACATCACTTATATGTGGAATCGAAAAAGATGATACAAATGAACTTATTTACAAAACAGAAACAGACTCACAGACTTCGAAAACAAACTTATGGTTAACAAAGGGGAAAGGTGGGGAGGAGGGATAAATTAGGAGTTTGGGGTTAACATATACATACCACTATATATAAAATAGATAATCAACAAGAACCTACTGCATAGCACAGGGAACGCTACTCAATATTCTGTAATAACCTGTACGGGAAAACTATCTGAAAAAGAATGGATATATGTATATGTATAACTGAATCACTCTGTTGTACACCTGAAACTAACACAACATTGTAAATCAACTATACCCCAATATAAAATAAAAAATAAATTAAAAAAAAGTCCACTCCTGGCCATCTGAGAAAACACAAAATCATCTTCTGAAATGAGAAAGCTTCAAACTATGGGACACCAGGACATCCAAGAGCCCGGTTTATAACTACATTAGAAGCAGTGGATTTTCTCAACTTCTTTGCCTCTGATGTGGATTAGATTCACTTCTGACTCTACTAAACGGTCTTCCCTCAGTGTGGTGCCACAGAGAGCTGCTGCTGTTGGAATCCACAGACCCAGGATCTGCTCCCAGCTTTGTCCTTAACTTGCTGTGTGACCTTGACCAAATTGCTTTCCCTCTCTGGGTCTTGGTGTCTTCAGCCATAAGCAAAGGGGCTAAATTTTTAGGTGGATTTTCCATTACTTGAGACTGAAAAACATCCTGAGAAATAGAGATATTTGGGTTCCTTTGTCAGAAAAGCAGCTCTTGGAGGGCTACCTAATCCCACGAGACCTGGTACAGTGCCTTGCACATTATTGAGGCTCAGTAAATATTTGTTACATAAAAAGTGGTCTTGATTTGTATTTTTAATTGAAACATGAAAAAAATAAAACACTTTTATCCTCCTAAAAAAGATATATATAAAATAGATAACTAATAAGAACCTCCTGTATAGCACAGGGAACTCTACTTAATATTCTGTAAAGGTCTATATGGGAAGAGAATCTAAAAGAAGAGTGGCTATATGTATATGTATAACAGATTCACTTTGCTGTACACCTGAAAATAACATAACGTTGCAAATCAACTATACTCCAATAAAAATTTTAAAAATAAAATATAGATGACAGAAACCTGAAAGAAAATTAAAAAATAAATAAAATAAAATTCAAACATTCAAAAACAAGGGATGAAAGAGCTGGACTAGATGCCCCTCCCAAGTTGTCTTCTATCCAGAACTGACATTTAGGTTTCGCTCTTCCTGCCTCTCCAGTGCCCCCTTCCCTTTCAGCCCTGCCAGCTGTTATCTCCCCACCCACCCCAACCCCGACCAGGGTGAGGCACAGGGTTGTGTCTGGGTGCTGTGATCCTGCCACTCCCGGCTGGTCACCCACACTGACCCAGGAGCAGGCCTGGTAACCAGGCTTCCATACGAGGTTCTGGCTGTTGGTTTGCAGGACTCTGCCCTGATTATGCCTGAGACGCTCTGACTTCATACAGATCACATTTCTGTCACTTGCAAGGGGGAAGGACTGACTGAGTTTGCAGGGGCAGAGGCAGCTGGCTGGCTGGGAAATCCTCTCTAAGCCCAGCCTGGCCCTTGGGGAACAACCCCTCCAAAAATAGGCCTGTGTTTTCTTGCCCCAGAAACTAGCCTGAAGGGGGCCCACCTCTACGGACTGCTGGAGAGGGACAGGTGGGTCCCAACATTAGACCTTTACAGTCCCTTAGGACAGTCACCAGCTTAAGTGGAACACAGGATGGTTAAAAGACAAAGGGGGCCTGGAATTCCAGCGGTGCAGCTGGTCTGGCTCCACGATGGGAGGATTTGGGAGGATTTTTCTGCTCTGGGCCCACCCTCCCTGGGCAGCTCAATGCAGTTCCACAGGGACCTCTAGCGACTGTCATGTCAAACTACAGTTTCCCCGGCTCCTCCACAGCTGGCTGCTGACCTCTGACCAGGTTTCACCACAGGACCCCAGAACTCCCCACCCCTGCTCTGCTCCTGCATGGCACGCACCCAGCACATGATGGGGGAGGGTGTCCCCCAAGGCCCAGTGGAGACCAGTGACTGACACATGACAGGGGAGACCTTCCTGCAGTGTTATGACTGAGAAAATGGCTGGTCCTTTGCTCCTGTACAGCCTGACCATGTCATGAGGGGCCTTGGGCTATCCCACATCGTGATGGAGACTAAACAACGCTAATAACCAGTCCCCCACCCTAGGTATCATCCCCGACTTTCCTACCCAGGGGACCCTCTTGCAAAGCATTTGCCTAAGGCCAGCTGGCTGTGTTTGAGCTGGGATTTGAAGGCAGCCACCTGGCCTCAGAGCTCACACTCTCTCCTGTATGCCCCACTGGTGGCCCTGAAAGATGTCAGCACACTACCTGTGAAAACCTAGGGTTTTCTTACACATAGCCCTTGACATTTTTTTTTAAACTACACACCTCTAATACAAATGTTAAGACATTTCTTCAAAGGACTCAGATGTCACCAGCAGGTGAGGGGTCATTAGATTCTTGGAGACAGAGCTAGGTTTAAGGACAGGGTCTGACAGGCAACTGTGTGTACGCCCCCAGGCTGACCATCTGGAGACTCCAACCTCCTCCCCAAAGTAAGGGAAATAACGTGTCCCACTTACTTCTTGGACTTATTGCAAGGATTAGATAAAATGCTGTGAAAGAACCTATTTTATAAAATTAAGTCCTATGACAATCATGACTTTTAGTTTTTTAGAAAACTCAACCGATAGTTACCAACTGATATTTGAAGCAAAGGAAAGAAAAGCAACTAGTGTTTATTGAGGTTTTTAGGTAGTGGTAACACTACCTAAGAGTTGCCAATTAAAATCACACAGTATTATTTTTACCTATAAATTCAGTGCAGAGTGAGCACTTTCATACAGTTTGCAGGACTGTTCATGATATAAAGCCTTAAGGGCAATGTGTAATAGGTCTCACCAACTTTTTTTTTTTTTTTTTTTTTTTTTTTATGGCTGTGTTGGGTCTTTGTTGCTGTGCACGGGCTTTCTCTAGTTGCGGTGAGCAGGGGCTACTCTTCGTTGCGGTGCGCAGGCTTCGCATTATCGTGGCTTCTCTTGTTGAGACGCATGGACTCTAGGCCCGCAGGCTTCAGTAGTTGTGGCTCGCAGGCTCTAGAGCACAGGCTTAGTAGTTGCAGCGTACGGGCTTAGTTGCTCCACAGCATGTGGGATCTTCCCAGGTTAGGGCTTGAACCCATGTCCCCTGCATTGGCAGACGGATTCTTAACCACTGCACCACCAGGGAAGCGCCTCCCCCCCCCGCCCCCACCAACTCTTTGCTTGGGAATTCCACTGCTGGGAATCTCTCCAAGGAAACAAACAGAAATGTAGAAAATACTCCATGCATAAAGATTTCTGTCTTATAACAGGGAAAAACTGTAAGTAACTTAAATGTTCAAATACTGGAGAAAGTGGTAACAGCCCTTAGCTTTTGCCTGTCCAGTCTCCCTTCAGTTAACATAACTTCTTCTTTCCTTTCAGGACCTCCACTTCAAAATTCTCCCAGTCCCCATGGTTCTGACGAACGCTGAGCTGAATCCCCAACTGCAGGGGAAGACATAGGATGGAGTCTCGGCCAATGAGGGAACCCCATTCCCAGACACAGGGATTATTCAGGAAGGGCTCCCCTGGCTGGGAAAGATGCATCCTCTTTGCTCTAAGATTGCTGACTGGAGTTAAAACCAGCACAGTGGAAAGAGGAGCCAGGAGATGAAGAGCGAGTTCTGAAGGAATATTTTAAGATCAATGAACTCTTCTTTTTGCTTAAACTACTTTGACTAGGGTTTCTGTCACTAGCAACAGAGTGCTAACATAGACCATTATTTGGTAGCCAAAGTAGATCAACCTGATGAAATATTTGCAGCCATTCTAAGCCATCTTTATGAATGGTTTCCAGTAACATAAGCTTATGATTAAGTGAAGGAAGCGTGATACACAATCAACTTTAGCATGATCTTAATTATATTTAAACATTTCATGGAAGCAAAGATGTGTTTTCTAAGAAAACACAGCAAAATATCAGCTGTTGGCTTCCCTGGTGGTGCAGTGGTTGAGAATCTGCCTGCTAATGCAGGGGACACGGGTTCGAGCCCTGGTCTGGGAGGATCCCACATGCCGCGGAGCAACTGGTGAGCCACAACTACTGAGCCTGCGTGTCTGGAGCCTGTGCTCCGCAACAAGAGAGGCCGTGATAGTGAGAGGCCCGCGCACCACGATGAAGAGTGGCCCCCGCTTGCCACAACTAGAGAAAGCCCTCGCACAGAAATTAAGATCCAACACAGCAAAAATAAATAAATAAATAAACTCCTACCCCCAACATCTAAAAAAATAAACAAAAAAAAATGTTAAAAAATATATATATTAGCTGTCATGCTGGCTGGTGAAATTATTCAGTTTTAAACTTTTATTCTGTATAACTTCCACACAAAAATATATATCTTACAATAAATAGTGAGGAAGAAAAACTAAGGAAAAGATACAGTTTTACTGGTTACTCCCTTAATTCCAAAAAGGTTATCATTGTCTTCTCAGATGAAAATATATAGAGTACCTTGTTTTGAAGTGACAGTTTGGAATTTCCCTAAAAATATTGACCTACCAATTTTACACAAAGTAGAACGTTATTTTTTTCAGTACTAAAACTGAAAACATGCCCCACCACAGGAAAGTAGAGTCTGCTCTTCAACGACTTTGTGATCTTCAGTCTGAATATTACTAAGAAGGGAAACATGACATGAACGACCTCCAATCAGAATATGTATGCATTGGCTCATGGAGCCCTGCCTCATGTCATAAAGGACTTTTCCCCACTCCACCTCATACTTGAAAGGAATTTGAACCTGGACTAAAAGACAGAATGAACCATGACTATTGGCCACAGCCTGGTAAAGATAAATGGCCTTGAAGACTTCCCTGGTGGCGCAGTGGTTAAGAATCCGCCTGCCACTGTAGCAGACACAGGTTCGAGTCCTGGTCTGGGAAGATCCCACGTGCCGCGGAGCAACTAAGCCCGTGTGCCACAACTACTGAGCCTGCGCTCTAGAGCCCGCGAGCCACAACTACTGAAGCCCACGTGCCACAACTACTGAGCTCACGTGCCACACTACTGAAGCCCGTGTGTCTACAGCCCATGCTCTGCAACGAGAGAAGCCACCGCAATGAGAAGCCTGCGAACAGCAACGAAGAGTAGCTGCCACTTGCTGCGTCTAGAGAAAGCCCACGTACAGCAACAAAGACCCAACGCAGCCAAAAATAAATAAATAAAATAAAATTTTAAATAAATAAATGGCCTTGACCAGCTGAGCACAGATCCAAGGCCAAGACAACATCCGCCAAGCGCAGCCCCCTGGACTCAGCGGCTCAGGGTTCCTTGGCTGCTCCCTCTTCCTACTTCTGATTTTCTCTTTTATTGATCAGGGCCTGCCTTGCTCTCTGGGCCAACGCTAGTCGCCAACCAAGTCACTCATCTCCTACTTGGTTCGGGTCAGGATGCTGCCCCAGTTCTGCAGCAGGTCATGAAGCACTTGACAGGGAGGGATAGATCCATGAAAGCCAATCGGCAGCAGCATGAGACCAGGCCTCGGCTTCTCCTCTTGCCCTGCTGGGCTGCCTTTACTCCAGGGTCATCTCATCGAGGCCATCTCCCCCATCCCAACCCATGGTGGGCTTGATTAGCTCTGCTGTACCGTAGTCCCCTCTTATCCACAGTTTTGCTTTCAGCGGTTTCAGTTACCAGTGGTCAACCTCAGTCCTAAAATATTAAATGAAAAATCCCAGAAACAAACAATGCATAAGTTTTAAATTGTGTGTGCTGTTTTGAGTAGCATGATGAAATCTTACACCACGAATCAGCCCTTTGTCCAGCGAATCCACACTGTGTATATCAATACTACTTGTCAGTTAGTAGCAACTGTCTTGGCATCACGGTGCTTGTGTTCAAGTTACCTTTATTTTACTTAATAATGGTCCCAAACCACAAGAGTAGTGATGCTGGCAATTCGGATAGTCTCTTACTGTGCCTAATTTATAAATTAAACTTTATCATATGTATGTATAGGAAAAAACATAGTATATATAGGTTTGGTACCATCCTGGGTTGCAGGCATCCACGGTGGGGGTGGGCGGGGGGAGGGGTGGTCTTGGAACGTGTCCCTGCATGTAAGTTCTTGTTCTTACTGTACAAGAACCGGCACCGGCACAAAAAGTGGTCCACAGTGCCCTCTGGTGGTCAATCATAACATAATGGGGACAATCTGCACATTCAATTATAAAGTAATCTGCAGCACCTTCCGTGAAAAAGTGGTTCACTCCACTGTGATAATTGGATCTTACCTGAATACAAATGTTTTTACATGGTACCAAATGATGAAGAGAAAACTCACAATAACTGGGTAAAGGGAGAAATACAGATAGACACTCTCAACCTAATTCTATCACAAGGTACCTTGGCACCCAAGGCCCTGAGGGAAGATCCTTGACAAAGGCTGCATTCTGGCCAATCCCCAAATTTTAAGACATGATGAGCTGTTTACCAATAGGAAAGAGTCAAATTGTTCATTTTCAGCTTTGAAGCAGCCAGAAGTTGATTATAAAATAAAAACACAAAAGGGTTTCAACAGTGGACAGTGAAAAAACATGTAATATTAACATCTCTGCATAAGAAAATAAATCCAACATATTTCATGAAAATAATGCTTTTAATTATTAATGCCTCGAATAAGAAACCTACTCTACCAAGTTTAAGATACATCATTTTTCTTAAAGAGAAGCTGTTTGCTCGATTTCAGGTAAGTTCATTTTGTAGTCTTCAAACTCATATTCAACTTCCTCTCTCTTAGCCATTTAAGGATTCAGTTGCTTGACTCCTGACACAGCTCTTTATGAAGGATCTCATACAGTCTTCTGAAATCATGTATATAGGTAATAAAAGCAAACAGTTTTTCCCTTCTGAAGAAATGTGATTTCTTTTCTAAAAGTCACGTTGTTTTCCCTCTGATGACATGATTTAGGTAGTAACAGCATTAGAAGCCATTTAGAGATCTGAAGCAGTTGAGGAAGGCTTAGTTCATTGTTGAGAGTAGCATTAGAAAAAAAGCTAGAGAGAGTGGTTGGGAGATGGATTTGGGCCCTGGTTTAAACTGGTCTATGTCTGCGTTAACTTAACTTAGAAAAGAACACCAGAAACAATTTACACACAAAATCCCCTCCTTTCTTTTCTTTCTTCGCAATCCCATTTTGGGGCAAAAAAAAAAAAAAGTGTGCTTGTGTCTCTGTATTTTGAGTGGAGGAAACTAATTATACAGTGTCCACCTAGCTGGGGAAATCAAATTCAGAAAATTTTATGAACTTCCTTGATTAAATCAAATTCAGGAAGTTTTATGAACTTCCTTTGTTCTAGATAATTATCACTTTAGACTTCAAAAGCTTTTTTTAAACTTCTTTATAAGAAATAGTCTTGCCCTGTGTTGTTGGATCAACAACACCCAGGACTGTCAGACACAAATGGACCATGAGTGGGATGCTCCACTTGTGTTTCATCACTGTTTGTTTGTCTTGGCAAGATTTATTCAGGTGCACTGTAACAGGAGCCAAGCCCTTAATACAGGCTAAGGCAGCAGCCGTGGAGGCATGACACCTCTCCCCAGCACAGTGGTTTTCAGTAATTAAAAACATGTACTTGAGTACTTTCAAATGCCAATGGGCAATCTAAAACTGGTACCCACGCCTCTTTAAGGAGCACCATTGGCAAACTATTTGAAATTGATGGAACAAAACTTCTTTGATCATAATGAATGACATGTCTCTGAAAATGGCTTCAAAATACTAAAATATATATAAATATATCCAGCAATCTCATCTTCCAAGAAATGCAGTAACAATCCATCTCAATTCTGTAAACATGCAAGCAAGGAAAGAAAACTGTCTAATATTCTGGGAAACTTTCCATAAAGAAACATTAAGCGCTTTAAGTCTGCATGAAACTTCCTAAGAAACTTCGCACATGAGGTTAAATTCGCCACATGCTGCTTCACCTAGAGAGGGGAAGAGAGGGGAAGAAAAATTATGTCATTAAACTGAGTTGACAAATCATAAAAGTTAATTCATTCTAGGGAAGGACTAGAGAAACTTCTGATCTGAAAGTTTAAGATCTCAAGTTAATTTCAGTCACTTTAGTGTACTAAAGAATCATCTGGGAGAGGAACCAAGATGGCAGAGTAGAAGAACATGCTCTTACTCCCTCCTGCGAGAACACCAGAATCACAACTACCTGCTGGACAATCATCGACAGGAAGACACTGGAACTGACCAAAAAAGATACCGCACATCCAAAGACAAAGGAGAAGCCACAACGAGACGGTAGGAGGGGCGCAATCACAGTAAAATCAAATCCCATAACAGCTGGGCGGGTGACTCACAGACTGGAGAACACTTATACCACAGAAGTCCACCCACTGGAGTGAAGGTTCTGAGCCCCACGTCAGGCTTCCCAACCTGGGGGTCCGGCAATGGGAGGAGGAATTCCTAGAGAATCAGACTGTGAAGCCTAGTGGGAACTGATTGCAGGACTTCGACAGGACTGGGGGAAACAGAGACTCCACTCTTGGAGGGCACACACAAAGTAGTGTGTGCATCGGGACCCAGGGGGAGGATCAGTGACCCCAGGGGAGACTGAACCAGACCTACCAGCTAGTGTTGGAGGGTCTCCTGCCGAGGCGGGGGGGTGGGGGGGGTGGGGGCTGTGGCTCACTGTGGGGACAGGAACACTGGCGGCAGTTCTGGGAAGTACTCCTTGGTGTGAGCCCTCCCAGAGTCTGTCATTACCCCCACCAAAGAGCCCGGACAGGCTCCAGTGTTGGGTTGCCTCAGGCCAAACAACCAACAGGGAGGGAACCCAGCCCCACTCATCAGCAGTCAAGTGGATTAAAGTTTTACTGAGCTCTGCCCACCAGAGCAACAGCCAGCTCTACCCAACCACCAGTCCTTCCCATCAGGAAACATACACAAGCCTCTTAGATAGCCTCATCCACCAGAGGGCAGACAGCAGAAGCAAGAAGAACTACAATTCTGCAGCCTATGGAAAGAAAACCACATTCACGGAAAGACAGACAAGATGAAAAGGCAGAGGACTATGTACCAGATGAAGGAACAAGGTAAAACCCCAGAAAAACAACTAAATGAAGTGGAGATGGGCAACCTTCCAGAAAAAGAGTTCAGAATAATGATAGTGAACATGATCCAGGACCTCAGAAAAAGAATGGAGGCAAAGATCGAGAAGACACAAGAAATGTTTAACAAAGACCTATAAGAATTAATGAACAAACAAACAGAGATGAACAATACAATAACTGAAATGAAACCTACACTAGAAGGAATCAATAGCAGAATAACTGAGGCAGAAGAACGGATAAGTAACCTGGAAGACAGAAAGGTGGAATTCACTGCTGTGGAACAGAATAAAGAAAAAAGAATGAAAAGAAATGAGGACAGCCTAAGAGACCTCTGGGACAACATTAAATGCAACAACATTCGCATTATACGGGTCCCAGAAGGAGAAGAGAGAGAGAAAAGGACCAGAGAAAATATTTGAAGAGATTATAGTCGAAAACTTCCCTAATATGGGAAAGGAAATAGCCACCTAAGTCCAGGAAGCGCAGCGAGTCCCATACAGGATAAACCCAAGGAGAAACACATCAAGACACACAGTGATCAAATTGGCAAAAATTAAAGACAAACAAAAATTATTGAAAGCAGCAAGGGAAAAAGGAGAAATAACATACAAGGGAACTCCCATAAGGTTAACAGCTGATTTCTCAGCAGAAACTCTACAAGCCAGAAGGGAGTGGCATGATATACTTAAAGTGATGAAAGGGAAGAACCTACAACCAAGATCACTCTACCCAGCAAGGATCTCATTCAGATTCGATGGAGAAACCAAAAGCTTTACAGACAAGCAAAAGCTAAGAGAATTCAGCACCACCAAACCAGCTCTACAACAAATGCTAAAGGAACTTCTCCAAGTGGGAAACACACGAGAAGAAAAGGACCTACAAAAACAAACCCAAAACAATTAAGAAAATGGTCACAGGAACATACATATCGATAATTACCTTAAACGTGAATGGATTAAATGCTCCAACCAAAAGACACATGCTTGCTGAATGGATACAAAAACAAGACCCATATATATGCTGTCTACAAGAGACCTACTTCAGACCTAGGGACACATACAGACTGAAAGTGAGGGGATGGAAAAAGATATTCCATGCAAATGGAAATCAAAAGAAAGCTGGAGAAGCTATACTCATATCAGATAAAGTAGACTTTAAAATAAAGAATGTTACAAGAGACAAGGAAGGACACTACATAATGATCAAAGGATCAATCCAAGAAGAAGATATAACAATTATAAATATATATGCACCCAACATAGGAGCACCTCAATACATAAGGCAACTGCTAACAGCTGTAAAAGAGGAAATCGACAGTAACACAATAATAGTGGGGGACTTTAACACCTCACTTACACCAATGGACAGATCATCGAAAATGACAATAAATAAGGAAACAGAAGTTTTAAATGACACAATAGACCAGATAGATTTAATTCATATTTATAGGACATTACATCCAAAAACAGCAGATTACACTTTCTTCTCAAGTGCACATGGAACATTCTCCAGGATAGATCACGTCTTGGGTCACAAATCAAGCCTCAGTAAATTTAAGAAAACTGAAATCATATCAAGCATCTTTTCCGACCACAACACTATGAGATTAGAAATGAATTAAAGGGAAAAAAACGTAAAAAACACAGACACATGGAGGCTAAACAATATGTTACTAAATAACCAAGAGTTCACTGAAGAAATCAAAGAGGAAATCAAAAATACCTAGAGACAAATGACAATGAAAACACAATGATCCAAAACCTATGGGATGCAGCAAAAGCAGTTCTAAGAGGGAAGTTTATAGCTATACAAGCCTACCTCAAGAAACAAGAAAAATCTCAAATAAACAATCTAACCTTACACCTAAAAGAACTAGAGAAAAAAGAACAAACAAAACCCAAAGTTAGCAGAAGGAAAGAAATCATCAAGATCAGAGCAGAAATAAATGAAATAGAAACAAAGAAAACAAGAGCAAAGATCAATAAAACTAAAAGCTGGTTCTTAGAGAAGATAAACAAAATTGATAAACCATTAGCCAGATTCACCAAGAAAAAGAAGGAGAGGACTCAAATCAATAAAATTAGAAATGAAAAAGGAGAAGTTACAACAGACATCGCAGAAATACAAAGCATCCTAAGAGACTACTACAAGCAACTCTATGACAATAAAATGGACAACCTGGAAGAAATGGACAAATTCTTAGAAAGGTATAACCTTCCAAGACTGAATCAGGAAGAAACAGAAAATATGAACAGACCAATCACAAGTAATGAAATTGAAACTGTGATTAAAAATCTTCCAGCAAACAAAAGTCCAGGACCAGATGGCTTCACAGGTGAATTGTATCAAACATTTAGAGAAGAGTTAACACCCATCCTTCTCAAACTCTTCCAAAAAGTTGCAGAGGAAGGAACACTCCAAAAACTCATTCTATGAGGCCACCATCACCCTGATAGCAAAATCAGACAAAGATACTACAAAAGAAGAAAATTACAGACCAATATCACTGATGAATATAGATGTAAAAATCCTCAACAAAATACTAGCAAACAGAATCCAACAACACATTAAAAGGATCATACACCATGATCAAGTGGGATTTATCTCAGGGATGCAAGGATTCTCCAATATACGCAAAGCAATCAATGTGATACATCATATTAACAAACTGAAGGGAAAAAAACATATGATCATCTCAACAGATGCAGGAAAAGCTTTTGACAAAATTCAACACCCATTTATGATAAAAACTCTCCAGAAAGTGGGCAGAGAGGGAATCTACCTCAACATAATAAAGGCCATATATGACAAACCCACAGCAAACATCATTCTCAACGGTGAAAAGCTGAAAGCATTTCCTCTAAGATCAGGAATGAGACAAGGATGTCCACTCTCACCACTATTATTCAACATAGTTTTGGAGGTCCTAGCCATGGCAATCAGAGAAGAAAATGAAATAAAAGGAATACAAATTGGAAAAGAAGAAGTAAAACTGTCATTGTTTGCAGACGACATGATACTATACATAGAGAATCCTAAAGATGCCACCAGAAAACTACTAGAGCTAATCAATGAATTTGGTAAAGTTGCAGGATACAAAATTAATGCACAGAAATCTCTTGCATTCCTATACACTAATGATGAAAAGTCTGAAAGAGAAATTATGGAAACACTCCCATTTACCATTGCAACAAAAAGAATAAAATGCCTAGGAATAAACCTACCTAGGGAGACAAAAGATCTGTCTGCAGAAAACTGTAAGACCCTGATGAAAGAAATTAAAGATGATACCAACAGATGGACAGATATACCATGTTCTTGGATTGGAAGAATCAATATTGTGAAAATGACTATACTACCCAAAGCAATCTACAGATTCAATGCAATCCCTATCAAATTACCAATGGCATTTTTTACGGAACTAGAACAAATTATATTTAAATTTGTATGGAGACACAAAAGACCCCGAATAGCTAAAGCAGTCTTGAGGGAAAAAAACAGAGCTGGAGGAATCAGACTTCCTGACTTCAGACTATACTAAAAAGCTACTGTGATCAAGACAATATGGTACTGGCACAAAAACAGAAACATAGATCAATGGAACAACATAGAAAGCCCAGAGATAAACCCACGCACCTATGGTCAACTAATTTATGACAAACGAGGCAAAGATATACAATAGAGAAAAGACAGTCTCTTCAATAAGTGGTGCTGGGAAAACTGGACAGCTACATGTAAAAGAATGAAATTAGAACACTCCCTAACACCATACACAAAAATAAACTCAAAATGGATTCGAGACCTAAATTAAGACTGGACAGTATAAAACTCTTATAGGAAAACACTGGAAGAACACTCTTTGACATAAATCACAGCAAGATCCTTTTTGATCCACCTCCTAGAGTAATGGAAATAAAAACAAACAAATGGGACCTAATGAAACTTCAATGCTTTTGCATAGCAAAGGAAACCATAAACAAGACTAAAAGACAACCCTCAGAATGGGAGAAAATATTTGCAAATGAATGAACGGACAAAGGATTAATCTCCAAAATATATAAACAGCTCATGCATCTCAATGTTAAAGAAGCAGGCAACCCAATCCAGAAATGGGCAGAGGACCTGGGTGGACATTTCTCCAAAGAAGACATACAGATGGCCAAGAAGCACATGAAGGGTTGCTCAACATCACTGATTATTACAGAAATGCAGATCAAGGCTACAATGAGGTATCACCTCACACCAGTTGGAATGGGCATCATCAGAAAATCCACAAACAACGGGTGCTGGAGAGGGTGTGGAGAGAAGGGAGCCCTCTTGCACTGTTGGTGGGAATGTGGATTGGTTCGGCCACTGTGGAGAACAGTGTGGAGGTTCCTTAAAAGACTAGAAATAGAATTACCATATGATCCAGCAATCCCACTACTGGGCATATACCCAGAGAAGGCCATAATTCGAGAAGACACATGCACCCCAATGTTCATTGCAGCACTATTTGCAATGGCCAGGTCATGGAAGCAACCTAAATGCCCATTGACAGAGGAATGGATAAAGAAGATGTGGTACATATATAAAATGGAATATTACTCAGCCACCAAAAGGAACGAGATTGAGTCATTTGTTGAGACATGGATGGATCTAGAGACTGTCATACAGAGTGAAGTAAGTCAGAAAGAGAAAAACAAATATCGTATATTAACGCATGTATGTGGAACCTAGGAAAATGGTATAGATGAACCGGTTTGCAGGGCAGAAGTTGAGACACAGATGTAGAGAACAAATGTATGGACGCCAAGGGGGGAAAACCGCAGTGGGGTAGGGATGGTGGTGTGCTGAATTGGGCTATTGGGATTGACATGTATACACTGATGTGTATAAAATTGATGACTAATAAGAACCTGCAGTATAAAAAAAAAACAAAGAAACAACTAATACTAAACTTTCTTTGGGTTATTTGTATGGAAATATGTTAATATAAATGTTTCAGACATTACATGAAATTTCTAAATTTCAGACAATACATGAAATTTCTAAAAATCTTATATGTTCTGGTATAATGTTATAAGTCATAATTCTAGTAATTACTTTAAAATGTATATCTCAGAAATAACTAAATTTCCTTGTCAATTGCATTATTATGAACTTTCATCAAATCTTTAACCATGGTCATTTTTAAGTCTTTTGTCATTTACAGACAGTTCTGGGTGTACTCTGATGCTTTTGCAAAAATGTTCCTATAAAAGGCTTTCATCTTCAAGGAATTCATGGAAAAGACTCTGACAAGTACAGGTTTCTGGTAACTGACTATACTGCTGAACTGAATGAATAAGCATTTTCAGAACTCTAATGGAAAACTGATGAATTCATAAAAGTGCTAACAAAAGATCAAGATAAAAAAAAATAATTACATGGGACTGAGTGAACTGATGAGGATGATTATAATTTTTGTGACTTTCTGTTTGAATAAAAAAAAAATCCCACAAGGACTCAGAGGCAAAAAATATACAAATCAATTTTCACTGCAAAGTAAAGGAGCTGTTACAGTGGAGGATTCCTGGACTGAATGTCAATATTATGACATAGTGTGAGTGTGTTTCGTGTTTGGTAATTGCAATCATTGTTGCTTTTGTTGCGGTCATCCATTTACAATGCTTGGTGTCATTTATCTCTTGTAAAAATAAAATACAGCGTGTGTTTGTGTGAACAACAACAACAAAAAAAGATGAGAAACTGAGGCTCGAAGTCACAGAGCAATTAGTTCATACAGTTAGGACTGTAGCTTATTGATCTCTGACTCCAAAGCTCAGGCACTTTTGACTAAGCCATACTAGCTCTACATTCCATTCTCAAAATATCTTCCATTTATATAGATCATGTAACATGTTCACACCACATACAGGCGACTGTGTGTATACACATTACATCAGTGTTCTTCTTTCCTTAAGCACGGCCTTCTCTCTCATCACATTCTGATGAGGAGGCATCCTTTGGAAGATGTGGTCTATAATGGCTAGACTGCAGCTTGCAGCTAAAGCCAAGTGAGGTGTCAGCTGTGTGTCGGCAGAGCTTATGCCCCATACAACATACACCAATTTATGCTGCCCTAGAGATAATAACAGGCAGACTACAGAAATAAGTAGCTATCTTCCTCTCATTATGTGTTGCGGGTGGATAAACCGTAAACAATATTTCCTTCATTTGAAAGTTGTAAATGCAACAGATGGGGAAATTTCTGTTAATAGAGTATTAGAAGCCTTACGTATCTCTATTTTGTTTGTAAATACAATCTTGTTCTGAATCACAGTGATTTTCTGCCAGTCTGGGTGTGGTGGACATTACTAGGCCTCCTCAGTATCCATGTCCTCTCCATTTCCAGACACAGAGAGACCATACTTCCCAGTCCCCACATGCATTAGGAAGGGCCACGGTACTTGTCTGGCCAATGAGCTGTAAGCAGAAGCAGTGCGTGTGTGGCTTCTAGAACAAAGTAACTTAGTTCCAGATGGGTAAGCTTTCAGAACTTTTTTCTTGCCACAGCCATTGTGGAAGCCTGTGTTAACATGGAGGTTCCACAGGGTCCACAGAGACCAGACTGCGGAGCCAACCAACACACAGAGGATAATTGTCCTGGAGAACTGCCCAAATCCATGGCAGAATTTGCATAAATAAAAATAAACCTTTGACTTTTGTTTTCTTAAGCCACTGAAATTTAAATGTCATCTCTTAACAACGTAAGAGACATAACTTGGACCCTCCTGACTAACGCTGTGGGTGAGGTCATTTCACTGATACCATAAAATAGCATACACATCCTTCTGTTCTAATCCAAAGTAATATATGCATTTTAATCTCATACTCAACGTCTTCTACAAACTGGCCCAAACCTACCTTCTGAAATTACCTTCTACCATCCTCCAAGTGAAACTAAACACCATTCTTTGACCCCATCTCACAATTCCTTGCTCTTTTTTTAAATCTATGTCATTCCCTTGCCTAGCATACTGTCTCTTCCTTTCACACATATCAAATTGCTATCTTTAAAAGGCCCAACTCATATGCTAACTCTTCCAACGAAACCTTCCCTAATCCCACTATGCTGAAGTGATTTCTCCTTCCTTCAGATTTTCATATTTCTTGCTGCTCCTTCTAACTGTATATTTTGTATTATGCTTATTTTACACATAACATTAGTTTCGGGTGCACAGCATAAAGATTTGAAATATGTATGTATAGTAAAATGATTACCCAGGCTACTTAATTTCTAACACTGCACAGTTATGTTTTTTTTCTTGTGATAAGAACTTTTAAGATCTACTCTCTTAGCAACTTTCAAACATACAACACAGTATTATTAACTATAGTCACCATTCTGTACATTATATCCTCATGACTTATTTTATAACTGGAAGTTTGTACTTTTTGACCCCCTTCACCCATTTCACCCACCCCCGCCCACCTCCCACCTCTGGCAACCACCAATCTGTTCTCTGTATCTGTGAGTTCAGGGTTTGGGGTTTTTTCAAATTTTTTATTTCTATTTTTAGATTCCACAAATAAGTGAGATCATACAGGACTTGTCTTTCTTCGTCTGATTTTTTTCACTTAACGTAATGCTCTCAAGGTCCAGCCATGTTGTAGCAAATGGCAAGATTCCCTTCTTCTTTATGACTGTCTAATATTCATACATATGTCAAATCCTTTGCCTGTTTTTTAACTGAATTAACTATATTTTTATTGTTGAATTATATACTGTAATGTTTTAATGTGTCTTGCCGGAACTCTTTTTCTATTACTAGAGTATGCTATTTTTACTATATGTTTTTAAATGGCATTTATGACACATACAATTTTGTAACTTGCTTTTTAAACTTAATATATTGTGATCATCTTTACATGTCTATGTCTAATTACATCACTTCCAATGACTGCTTTACGGTTCATTATATGAATGTTCCATAATCTAAAATCTAATGCTTTTTTTTTAACATCTTTATTGGAGTATAAAATCTAATACTTTAAATTAAAGTCCATGGGACTTTCCTGGTGGTCCAGTGGCTAAGATTCTGTGCTCCCAATGCAGGCGGCCCGGATTCTATCCCTAGTCAGGGAACTAGATCCCACATGCTGCAACTAAGAGTTACCATGCCACAACTAAAGATCCCACATGCCACAACTAAAGTTCCCACATGCTACAATGAAGATCGTGCACATAGCAACTAAAGATCCCACATGCCACAACTAAGACGCAGCGCAGCCAAATAAATAATAAATAAATATTAAAAAAAAAAAGTTTAGGGATTCCTTGGTGGCACAGTGGTTAAGAATCTGTCTGCCTACGCAGGGGACAGGGGTTCGAGCCCTGGTCTGGGAAGATTGCACATGCCGCAGAGCAACAAAGCCCGTGTGCCACAACTACTGAGCCTGTGCTCTAGAGCCCGCAAGCCACAACTACTGAAACCGCCAGCCACAACTACTGAGCCCAAGCCCCACAACTACTGAAGCCCACATGCCTAGAGCCCGTGCTCTGCAATAAGAGAAGCCACTGCAATGAGAAGCCCACACACTGCAATGAAGAGTAGCCCCGCTCACCGCAACTACAGAAAGCCCACACAGCAACAGACCCAGCACAGCCAAGGGAAAAAAAAAAAAAGATTTAGATTTAAATACAGGATTTATTTAAAAGGAAAAGAGAAAAACGCCACACTGCATCTATATTTTTGAACACTTATACAATCACTTCTTTTTTTAATTGAGGTATAACTGACATATAACATATTAGTTTCAGGTGTACAAGATAATGATTCCACATTTGTATACACTGAGAAATGATCATCAGGAGTCTAGTTAACATCCATCATCACACAGAGTTACAAAATTTTTTTTCTTGGGATGAGAACTTTTAAGATCTATTTACTCAGTAACCGTCAAATCTGCAGTATGGTATTATAAACTATAGTCACCACGCTGTATACTATATTCCCATGACTTGTTTATTTTATAACAGGAAGTTTGTACCTTTTGACCCCCTTAACCTGTTTCACCCACCCCACCCCACCCCGCCTCTGGTAGCCACCAATCTGTTCTCTGTACCTATGAGTTTGCTTTGCTTTGGTTTTTTGTTGGTTTGCTTATTTGTTGTTTAGATTCCACATATAATACAGTATTTTTCTCTGACTTTTTCACTTAGCATAATGCACTCAAAGTACATCCATTTTGTTATAAATGACAAGATTTCCTTCTTTTATATGGCTGAATAATATTCCTATATCTATATAGAGAGATACAGCAATCACATTTTCTTTTTCTATCCATCCATCAATGGACACAGGTTGTTTCCCTGTCTTGGCTATTGCGAATGATGCTGCAATGAACATGGGGTGCATACAGCTTTTCAAATTAGGGTTTTCATTTTCTTCAGATAAATATCCAGAAATGGAATTGCTGGAAACATATGTTAGTCCTGTTTTTAAGTTTTTGAGGAATCTCCATGCTGTTTTCCATGGTGGCTGCGCCAATTTGCATTCCCATTAACAGTGCATAGGGGTTCCCCGTTCTCCACATCCTCACCAATACTTGTTATTTCTTGTCTTTTTGATAACAGCCATTCTAACACATGTGAGGTGATATCTCATTAAGGTTTTGACTTGCATCTTCCTGATGATCGGTGATGCTGAGCATCTTTTCATGTACCTGGCCATGTATGTCTTCTTGGAGAAACGTCTAATTGGATCCTCTGCCCATTTGTAATTGGATTGTTTGTTTTATTTGCTATTGAGTTGTATGAATTCTTTATATATTTTGGATATTAACCCCTTATCAAATATATGATTTGCAAATAAAAAAATTTAAAAAAAGAATCATCTGAGTTTGCTAAAATGCAGATTCCTGAGTTCTGGTTTAGGGTCAGGCCTAGCTAGGAATCTTCATCTCGGCCATCATTCCTCCTCTCCAAGTATGATGCTGACACACTTAGCAAATGCTGCCGGGATGAAACATTCATCAGCAGCTGTGGCTGCTGTGATCATCTCATTCAAGAATATCTGAAGGTTTAAAAGACAAAAACAGTCGAGAACAGAAGGGGTCCTGAACATTAGGGCAAAAGAGCAGCAATCAGCCAGCATCCAGCCGGGGACGTGACCTTGACCCATTTTCCTGTTGCGGCCCCGACCACTGCCATCAGGAAATCCAGCTCCAGGTAAGGCAGAGCGGGCAGGCTTGTAGGCTGTGACCTCTCATTACCTCTGTCTTTGCCAGGGAACACGTGGGCAGCCCAGAGGCCTGCTGCTCATACTTAACAGAGAGAGGAAGCAATTGATGGTACTTATGAGAACTGCTTACTCAAGCATAAGCGCAAATACTTTGGGTGAACATCAACCTTCCATTCAATATGAGTCCAGCAAGGCAAGGACTATTGTATACTCTCTTGGGCTATTGAACAGTTCTGATGGCAAACCTGGTGGGTGGGATGGTGGGGCACCCACTCCTGGACTCTGAAATGGAGTCAGAGGCACCTGTTCGGGAAGGTCACCTTCAAGTCACTGCCCATTCCTAGGATTCTGGAGTCCTGTCTCAGGATGGGTCACACCCTGGGCTAGTCTTCTGTCCTCCTCTCAGAAGGACAGGAGAGAGTGCTCCCTTTTAACTCTGAGCTGCAGAAAAGGCCCACTCGTCTGTGTTAATTAAGTGGGAACCTCAAATTTATCTATTTTACTCACTTATTCAGTGTGGAGACTTATGGGAAAACCCAGTTTTATTTTGTTATTAAAGCAAGCATTGCCCTCGGGCATATTATTTATACAAAGATAACTGTACTTCAGAGATTGTTATGTCCTGTAAAAGTGATCTTTAACCTCAAAGAGCAGGCCTATTATCTTACTGGCCTTCCTCCTTGATAATTTGTTGCCCTGCCATAATGTTGTAATTGCTACCTCTGTCTTCCTATAAAGTAAGATGGCTTTTCGTGTCCAGGAGACAATCACTGGCCCAGGTCTCTTCTCCTGCATGCACGGCAGCGGAATAAACACCATGACTGTTAGATTCTTTATTCAAACAAGGAAGTCGAGAATCTTTGTCTCAAAGGATCAGCCTGAAAAGTAGCCAGTATTTATTAAACACCTGCTCTGTGCCATGTACTGTCCTAGGTCCAGTTTGGAATGAAAAACCAAAACTAAAACCTGAGCTTTGCTATGAAGAGACTTACAGTCATGGTGGAAAGTCAATAGTTCACCACAGAACTGTTGTACAACAGAATAAGACAGAATAAACGAATGCTGAGAATTTAAACCCAAACCTGAACTGCAACCTACAGGTCTAGCTTAGCATGTCACCCTAATCTCCACAAACAGCAGTCAGTCTGTTACAAGTAGAAAGTGTTTAAATTACACTGGAATTGAAGCCTGGCCAGCTGCCAGTAAGGTAACCAGAGGGGCAGCAAAACATCTTGGTTAGAAGCAAGTTGAGGGCTGTGGAGCTAGAATGCTGGGGTTTGCATCCCAGCACCATTGCTTACTGGCTGTAAGGCTTTAGGCCAGTTTCTTTCTTTTCTGCACATCAGCTCTCTATCTCATAAATGAAGAAAAACACTACCTAACTCATAGGATTGCAGTGAGAATTCAGTGAGTTCAGACATGTAAAGCTGCCAGTACAGCACCAGCCAGCAATGCTCAACAAACGCTACTGCTACTGTTATTGTCATCACCATCCGCTAGACCTTGAGGCTGCCAGACATGCCACCGTGACCTGTGTCGCCTGGGAAAAGTATCAGTCCCTTGTATGCCTTCATTTGTTTTTTGGGGGGGGGGGGTTGTTTTGTTTTGTTTGTTTGTTTTTGGTCATGCCTCGCAGCTTGCAGGATCTTAGTTCCCCAACTGGGGAACTAAGTGCGAAGATCTAACCTCTGGACCACCAGGGAAGTCCCTGTATTCCTTCATTTGAACCCTGACCTAATTTCAAAGAATCTGATCAGACCCTTCTTTCCTGTCCCTTTCCCATCTTCAGGTTATGTTCTTCTCGTTCATTCTCTCCCATGACTCCTTCCCTCTAAGTATCCACTTCCTGGAGGGATACACCACACACCTCCACAGGTGCTCACAGGACAGGGGTCACGTGCTCGGACTCGATGTGGATCCCTCATGGTCTGGAAGCACCCAGGTCTGATTCTTATGAGAAAATGCCACCACGGGTCAGAACTGGTCTCCACCCAGGGCCCCAGAAGCATAGCCTTAAAATGGGGTCTCAGGAATTCCCTGGCAGTCCAGTGGTTAGGGCTCCATGCGTTCAATGCCACGGCCCAGGTTCAATCCCTGGTCAGGGAACTAAGATCCTTCAAGCCATGGCGTGCAGAGAAAAAAAAGAAAAAATAATAGAATCTCCACCTGGTGTCCTAGTTTGTAGATAGAGTTCAGGGGGGTTGTGATGGGAAAAAACTGGGATGGAAAAAGTTTTCATTTTCATTAAGCTCTAACTGAAATGTATCATTCTTTTCAATGATGAACGTAGGCAATAAACCACAGTGGTGACAGATACACTGTGACGGCCAGTAACAGAAATATAGAAATTGCAGATACCCTCACATCATGGTAGAGTTGCTGCAGATGTCTTAATATATTCAGTTCTCACTACTCTGAAAGTGCAGAAAAGTTATGGACGCACTACTAGACCTTATTATTTAACATATTCATTAAAAAGCCAACATATTACTACACCACGCATTTTATAAAATATTTTTATAAAGGTATTTCAATATAGTTGATTTCTTTTGTAATCCTGTGTACTTCATGCATTTAAAAAATATTATTCCTAGGGGAGTTGTAGGCCTTACCAGCTTGCCAAAGGGATCCATGGTACATGAAATGGTTAAGACCCCCTTGCTTTAGAAGGTTGAGGACCTTCTAAAAGGGCTGTAATATTAGAAAGATGAAAGACATGTAAATACTTACTGAAATGTGGCATTATAATATTCTTCAGGCGTCACTATTTTTGGTCCACCAAAGTAGTCCACGACCCAGATATTGGTTATATTCAACTTAGCGAAGAACCAATTATGGCTGGATGGCCAGGTTTTCATCTCAGGGTGTCGAATGAATAATGAATTCCTTGCAACATCCATTTCTGCTTCGCTCACCTAAAAGACATACGTAAAATAAACCTACTCATAGCAGTGACGTTTTGTTTTCTTGGCTGTTAAGAATGTGTGATTCTGGCATTCCACAAATCCTAAAGAGTTTATTTAGTTATAAATCCTAATTTTTTAATTTTTATTTTTAAAATTAATGATCTATAATTGACATATAACATTGTATTCATTTTAGGTGTACAACATAATGTTTGATATGTGCATACATTGCAAAATAATCACCACAAGTTTAGTTAACATCCATCACCACACACAGACACAATTTTTTTCTCATCTTTTTTCTTTTTCTTTTTTTTTCCCTCGTGCTGAGAACATTTAAAATCTACTATAAATTCTGATCTTAAGGAATCAAGAGGAAGTAAAGGAAATTTGAAGAAATGCAGAGAACAATGGAGATTTCAAACGTTGGTGATAACACATACCATAATAAAGTGGGAAACCATCATGAGAACCAATTTTCGCTGCTAAATAGCAATTGTGAGCTATCAGAGTAATTGGCACAAAGTGCTATAATAAAATGCTACTGGTGGTTATGCTATGTAACATTAGCACTTTTATCCCATTACATGCACATGTTAAACATGTAGATGAGTGTACACAAAGGATAAAAGTCTTTAGAAGAAGCACAATGGAACTCAAGAGTACCTGCTGCCCCTCTTTCTCTTGCCAGTGAAGGACACTCAACTCTAGAGATGCATCCACATAGAATTTTGAGACCACAGATAAAACTTATCTGAGGTATTCATGATTGACAAGGTCAAGAAGGTGGTCTGCTGCTTGGCGATCAGATCAGTTCCCATGACACCTCGCCCTTTGCCCTTCCCACGATTTTATTTAACCTCTTCCCTCTAGCACTCACCCCAAACTGTCTAAATTCATTTCTAGTATTTAATAATGGATACTCCCCTTTTAACCTACTAAATCCACTCTCTGCTCTAAGTCATTGTTAAAATATGGAGACAAGGAACCCAAACATGGGAAATACTGTACAACGTACAACATGGTCAGGAGTATAAACTTTGGCTGAGCAGATGTTCCTCATATACGCGCTTAATAGCTGTTATATCTGTTCGGCTTCAAAAAATAGTTCATTTTCCTCATAAATATCTTATTGAACACCTATATGAAAGCAACTGATTAAAACTGTTAGCGTTCATGAAATTACATACTAGAACATATTCTAATTCTGTATCTCAACCACAAATCAATTTTATTTTATTCTAAGATATCTCTTCCTTCATTGTTAATAACATGATGCTCTTCTAAAACAAGTATCTGTTCTTGTAGGATAAATATTTACCTTGATAACAGTTCCTGATAGTATTATGTGAGCACAGAGGGGACTTTGGGGATCAAATCCATATTTCCTGCAGAAACTAGTCTCTGCCAAAGACATGGTCAGCGTAGCATATGGATTCTCCTGTAGAGAGAAAATGAAGACCTCTCACGTGAAATACCGTCTCTGGAGAGGTTATCAATTTCACAAGTTGCATACCGTCCGCAGAGCTTGACCGTTCTTCCATGAAACAATGAATTGGAAAATACCACCTTCCACTTGGGGAAATTACTACTTGGATAGAGACTGATTTTTACCCTCTCTCCAAAAAAGGTGTGTTGGATGTTGTTTCATATTTAAAATTAATTGACTTGGTAAGGATGATTTTAATGCTTTTTTTCTCTAAAACTCTTAATTTGTCCCATATTCACCAGAGGAATTATAATTACAGTACCACCCAAATACAAGGCTGATCTCTAGTCTTCACTGAAAGAACTAAAGGATTAGACTAATGTGAAACTAGTGCATAAAAATACCACAGTGGCTCAACTAGCTAATTGTACAATTTAAGCAAGAAAGTAGCTGAATCATGCTTCTTGGTTATCTTGTGCTAGCAGAAACTGTCATGTGATTTCAAAATTGAAGAAGCTGCTCATTCCTGTTCTAGCAATAAGAGAATTCTTAGATTAAAAATGTGATGCAAGCAAAATTTCTAACTCTTTCTTATTCAGAAATCAGCTTCATAAAAGGCATTGTTGACAGATTACAATAAAATTCACATGCTGTATTTAGTGTTTTAAACCCCAAGTGTCTTGTGTGGGGAATTGTGCCATCTCACAGTGACCCATCAAAACAGTGAGTCATAAAGAGATCTCTTTGGAATCATTAGGCCAAGTATTCGCTGTCGACAAACTATTAGGTAAGGCACTATAGGAGACCAAAAATAGGGGAGGGGGAGACTCAGATAAGGTGTTTCCCTTCTCTGTAAGTTTATAATCTGGTTGAAAAGTCAGACATAAATAAAATTTTTAAAATGCAGCACAAAGACACAGAAGAGGTCAAAAAGCAGCACATAACTAATTGCCAAGTGAATGGTACCAATTGCCAAGTAATTGCCAAGTTAAGTGTATTTGAAGTTCAGAGTAAGACGATGTCAGCACAGCCTGGAGTGATACGGAAACACTAGAAAGCCTTATAAGATAGTCAAATCAGCACAAAAGTGGGAAGACGTATTAAAGGTAAAGGGAATGGTAACTGCAAAAACACAGAACTGGGAAAGTGTAAGACACAACTGGGAGTAGTGAAAACCCAATTTGCTTGAAAGAAAGGTTTCCTGAGGGAAGGGGGTTGGGGACAAGGTGGGGGGAGGTCAGGGGCTGGGGGTAGTAAGGGTGGTTCACCTCCAAGCTAAGGAGCCAAGATTGTATTTTATAGGCTGGCATCTGTCAGGGCTTTCCAAGAACCACTTACCTGGAGAGCTTGTTAAAATGCTGATTTCTGGGCTCCATTCCCAGCCCAGGTATCTGCATTTTTAACAAACACCCAGGTGAATCCTATGCAGCTCTAGGCAGCCAGATGTTGTTAAAGGTTTCTGGGCAGACGGCAATGCTGAGTGGTATTTTGTTCATGTAAATCTGGTGGGTAGGGTACACAAGAGCAGACAGGAAGAAGACAGAGGTCAGAAGGAGGGGAAAAGTAGAAAGCAGAAACCAGCTTTGACTGGTTAATTGATGGCATCAGAGTCAGACTAATTCTGACGTGGCCATGCCTTTTCACTGCAATCACGAACCTGAAATCCTGGGCAAGTGCCTCACCACTGTCTTTTTCTAGAGATGTCAAAGACCTGAGCTCAAGTTCCACCTGACAGCCATTAGCTAACTAGTCACAAGTGAGTCTCTGCACCTCTGAGTTTGAGTTTCCACATTTCCTAAAATGAGGAAGATAGTATCAGCAAAAGTTTAAATATATTCATGTATAGCAGTGGTTCTCACTGCCCTCCCCCAATATTAGAAGCATCAGGGAGGGATTTGGGGTGTTTTGTTTTTTTTTTTATAAAATGTGTTTTTAGTAAAATGTCTTGGAATTGCCTTTTTAAAAGTCTTCCCAGGTGACTGTATTTGCAGCCAAGTTTGAACAGCACTGGTGGGAGTGGAATGAGCTTGCTCTGAGCAAATGTCTAAGGGAGTGGAGCGGAGTGGGCTGGGAATAAGCAAATGGTGAATGGGGCTGTATGTGTCTTGGCTAAGGAGGCAGCTGCTTCTGGTTCTGCTCAAAGAATGCAGGCCCCCAGTGCCACAGAGCTTCCAATGTTTCAAGAAGTTAGAAATTTAGACGTTTAGCTGCAATCTCCATTTTTGAATGTTGATAATTAATTCAGATTTATTAAGAACAAAACAGAACTCTGCGTGGGCCAAAGAAAACCAGTCTGTGGGCCTGATCAG
This sequence comes from Globicephala melas, assembly GCF_963455315.2. Lineage (NCBI taxonomy): Eukaryota > Metazoa > Chordata > Mammalia > Artiodactyla > Delphinidae > Globicephala > Globicephala melas. Next base: position 61,432,501 of record NC_083314.1, on the reverse strand, counting down.
CTCATGAGCCACCACTCTATGACCTGTGTTAGGGAAGCTCATGTGCACACGAGGCCTAAAGACTGAAATAATCATTCACGAGGTTGTCTGTTCGCTTCATGCTGCTGAAGGGAAAATCCTTAGCTCAAAATAAACGGTGTCAAAGAGAAATCCCGAAGCCACTTATACAAAGTGCTAAACTACCCAACAGCCTCTACACCCGGTAAAACTTTTAATATTAGAGCCCAGTTAATGAGACACCGTGCCCCAAGACGACTCAGGGCTGAGAAGTCCTCCAGGTGCTGGTAAAGAATTCGCCCCAAGTGAGTGGCTGGGTGGCGAGGGCGTGTGTGAAATTCCTGGTATTTAGTTGCCCAACAAGTGGAAAGCTGCAATGTCAGCCCGGCCAGCGCGGGAGAGAAGAGGCAGGGGTTTGGGCTGGGTTCAAATTCTTAACTCTACGAGGCTGGCTCTCCTTCGCAAGCAGAATTCAAGCTATAGTCAAAAGGCTCGCGCTCCGGCCCGCGGAGCCACACGGCCCCGCCCGCTCACCTTCAGGTTGCCCACCGACTGCTGCATCGGGCTCAGGTAGAAGTAGGGCACGCCGCTGCCCTTGGCCGGGGGCCCGTCGCTGAGCGATAAGACGTCGGCGAAGGGGCGGCCGCGCACCCCCTCCTGAGTAGAGATGGTGGCCAGCGCGCCCCAGTCGCAGACGTTCGTCACGAAGCGAGCCACCAGCGCCGCGTTCTCGCGGGGCGGCAGCAGCTCGGCGGCGCCCCAGTCCCCGTGGCCCCGGCCACCCCGGCCCCGCGCCGGCGCCACCAGCAGGGCCACCAGTGCAGGCGCCAGCAGGAAGGCGAGAACTGCACGCGCGGACCCGCGGGCACACCCGGCCATGGCGGTGACCCCTTCGAGAGTCCGGAGCCCTATGACCTAGGAGGCCCAAGGCTAGCCCAGCGTTACGGGCCTCGCCCAGCGCTACCGGCCCCGCCCACCGCGGGCAAGCCAGTCCCGCCCCTCCGAAGAGAACCAATCGGAGTACGGGAGTGGTGGGCGGGGGGGGCGTGTCCCTAGGCCTGCTCCTCAGCCTGCTGGGACCCGACTGTTGATTCACCTTCTTATCGTTCCGCCCTGCCGCTGACAGGATTGGGAAATCGTCCTAAATGGGATTTGTTTTGTTTGACGGATGGAAAAACGGAGGCTTAGAGAAATTAAGCAGTTGTCTAAGTCATACTACTAGGAAAGGACCAGTCTCTTCACCCGTACGCCTTCCTTCAATACCTTTGGATATGACTACCTGGCATCTGAGAGGAAATGCTGCGTTTTCCACGTATGCGTTTACTTCAATATTCGCACCGAAGAGCAGGAAGGGTTCCAGTGGGACAGATAGAAGCCCCCAAATTTAACACCTTATAAACTACTCCTGGCCCAGGAGTCTCTCAGACAGAGACACTCAGGGATTATCAGGATTCCATGCACGAATTTGTTTGTTTTTTAACATCTTTATTGGAGTATAATTGCTTTACAATGTCGTATTAGTTTCTGCTGTATAACAAAGTGAATCAGCTATAGGTATACATATATCCCCATATCCCCTCCCTCTTGCGTCTCCCTCCCTCCCACCCTCCCTATCCCACCCCTCTAGGCGGTCACAAAGCACCGAGCTGATCTCCCTGTGCTATGTGGCTGCTTCCCACTAGCTATCTATTTTACATTTGGTAGTGTATATATGTCCATGCCACTGTCTCACTTCGTCCCAGCTTACCCTTCCCCCTCCCCGTGTCCTCAAGTCCATTCTCTACGTCTGCGTCTTTATTCCTGTCCTGCCCCTAGGTTCTTCAGAACCTTTTTTTTTTTTTTTTTTTTAGATTCAGCATATATGTGTTAGCACCATGCACGAATTTGAACTCATGGAAGCCAGTTATGGGCCTAAGTCATCAGGCGTGGAGGCAGTGGTTTCACAAATGTCTTGCCCTTGCTGACCTCTCACCCCATGTAAGTGGCATTTCCCTTTGTTCCTCCTAAAAAGGTCTCTTCCGTCTCTTCAAGGGTGCTTCCTCTTTCTGATACTCCGAGAATTGGTAAGTAAGCTCATATCACCTAATCTGCCGTCTTTATAATTATAAGCTTCGGTCACATCTCCTCAGGGTGAGTCCGCATCTTTTTGGCCTGGCCTCAAACCCGCATTTTCATCGTTGTTATAAATGCTGCGTGGTGGTGCTGGTGTAGGAGTTTGTCAGCTCTGGCTCTGGGGGACCTGGCTCTCTGAGCTGAGATGTTCAACAAAGGTGAGGTAACTTCCCTCAGCTGCCCTGGGCCATGAGCAGGTGGGGTCCACAGGTGTGCGAGCCGAAGCCCCGCCTCCATTTCCTGCCTCCAACTCCGCCTCCCCATATTCTCAGGAAGATTCTCAGGCTACCCCCATCAGAACTTGGGTACAGAAACAAGAACTTTTACTCTGAGTAGCAGCCTTCAGTTCCCTCTGGTGGCCAAAGGGTGTTACACACACTGCTTGCACATTCAGGTAAAGGGGTGAGCACCTTAGTCAAAGTTGGTTTCCTTTTTAACAACTGAATTTGGGAGAGCTTCGAGCTAGATGGAAAACTAAGTGGGAGAAATCTGAGAGGAGGAAAATCAGGTTTATCATTTTCAAAAAAAATATTTAATACAAATCATTTGAGTGCCTGCCAATTACAAATATTTCATCCCTAACCTGTTAAGGGAAAAAGCATATGGAATTTCAAATTTGGAGTTCTAATCTCAGCTCTGCCACTATCAAGTCATGTGAACGTGGGACTTCCATCTCACCTCTTTGGACCACTGTTTTCGATTCTAAAATGAGTTGGATTAGATGATATCTGATACCTCTTTTGGTTCTCTTCTCTGTTTTTCTGTTAACATGCAAAACAGGGGCCTTTTGTAAGTTTTAGAACATGAATACTTTTTTTGCAAGAGGACTACAAAATCTTTTTTGTTTATTGCTATACCACTATCGCTAGTCTATGAAATAACAGTAAGCTCTATTATAGCCCCATTACAACACAGGTGCCTAGAACTTGGTCTTATGCATCTGAGCATGAGAATAAGGTCTACAAACCTCCAGTTTTAAGCACCTCCCCTCAGTGTCTGTCTTTGCACTGGCTGTTAAGTCTGCACAAAATGCTCCTCCCTCAGCTGAGGGCATGGCTACCTCATTCACATCCAGATCTCCACTCAGATGTCACTTCTTAAGGGTGCCACTCTTTCTAAGAGGTCTTCCTTGGTTATTCTCCATTGGACAGCCTTGTTTATTTCTTTCATAGTGCAGTAGTTCAGAATAAGTTGCCCCAAGATGTACCACTTTGGCACGTGAATTTTTTTTTTTTTTTTGGAGATTTCTGTTTATTCATGAGGCATTTTCTTCCTAGTAAACAATGTTGGTGCTTCTTTGGTCCCTTCAAGAAGCTCTGGTATGATTGCATCATCCAATCTAAGATGCTAGTAAACAATGTTGGTGCTTCTTTGGTCCCTTCAAGAAGCTCTGGTATGATTGCATCATCCAATCTAAGATTTTTTTAAATGCCTTTTAACTGCATAACTATAGAACAACATGAGATAATTCAAAGGAGTTACAATGCCAAGATTCATTCATTTGATTCATTACTATTTAGAGCCTTTGCTGAGAAGATGAAGCTATCATCCTTTTTTGAGAGAAAATTGGCTAAGTTTAAGAGCCCTCTGAATATTCTGTAGGACATCCTGTTTCTGTCCTATTTCTTTACTCTGTTCTCTGCAGTGATGACAGCTGTATTGAAATTCAATGCCCAGGATTTCAAGTGCTATAAGCATGTGGATTATTTGGAGCTGAAAACAACCAAGGCCCAAAGACTTGGGAAGAACCTTTGACCTTCCCCCTACCTGCCTAAAAGTAGTAGAGGACCTGTTCCAGGAAGGGAGCTATCACCATAGATAACTATAGTATAACACGAACTAGTTGTTTTAGACAGGGAAGAGCTGTCAACCACAAAGTAATGCAGGAGGCTGCAAAGAAGGTAAGAGTTTATTTGGGGTCTTAAGAATTGCAATTCAGGAGATACAGATTTGGGTAACCCTGAAAGAGTGTTCTGAGAAAAAGAAAGAGTCAGGGGTTGTTAAAGCCAAAAAAACCCAGAAAGCCACGAGGCTGTTAAAAGTAGCTGGGTGAGAATTGTGATGACTTTGACTGCAGTCAGAAAATATTTGTCCATAAGGAATCACAGGTTGTTTTAGGGTAGGGGTCCAACAAATAGACAGACTCTCACAAGTTATTTTAGGGTAAGGATCCAATTAATATTTTGAGTATTTGTCAGGTGTTGTGGATGTCTGGATGACTTCATCACGTCAAAAGGTCAGATTCCATCCCAGCTGAGATGTGCATAAGTCATACTTCTTTAGTAGCCTCCTGGCTCCATTTTAGAGAGCTCTCTTAGCAATACCTACTCCATTTTTATTTTCCTTTCACAGAACCCAGCAAAGTCTGTTTGTTAAAATTCCTCTCTGCAACCTATTGTTTCTGTATGGTGCAGAAAACATTTGTTTACCAAACGTTTGCTGTTTTTCATCTTCCTCTGAATTGCTTTCTTTCCCTTTGAAGGACCAGACTTCTACCCCTTTCTTTTTAGTCTGGAATGACATATAGATCTCATTTAGCCTGACTGTCTTTGGAATCTTTCATGGTATGTGGATTCCCCACAGTCCTTAATTAAATTTGTTTTTCTCCGGTTAATCTGTCTTATGTCATTTTAGTTATTTGACCAGCTAAAAAAACCAAGAGAGGAAGGGGGAAATTTTCCCCTCCCAACAACCAGCGATCATCACACTCTGCAACAACCATATTTATTTAGTTAGGTATTTGTTCATTGTCTCCCTTGCCAGAACGTAAGCTCCAGGAAAGGAGGAATGTCGTCTGTCTTGTCCACTTCCATATCCGCAATGCAGAGTAGGCACTCAATAAATATTTATCGAATGACTGAGTTAATGAGTAATATCTGACAGAATTCTTTGCACATAGAGCCTTATAAAATCAATATTTAGCCAATTAGGACAACTGAATGGAGACATTCAAGAATAGCAACAGGCGCTTCAGCTCTTTGCAAACCCTCCACATTGGAGAATTGGGAAAAGCCCTTAGCCAGGAGTGGCTGGATCAACCATCCAAATCCCACTGCTTCTCATCTGGACTTTCTGTCCATATTTGAACAGCCTGAACTGATCCCCATCTCCCACAGACCCATCGGGAAATAGCCGTCTTCTCCTTACATCTGGGTTCGATCCTGGTGAGGAACGCACCCTTTTACATGGTGTTACCCTTGTTTATTTGTCTGGGTCGCTACCAGCCCAAGTTTCATCTAGTTCAGGAGCTGTGGCTACGTTATCTCCATATCCCAGCGCTGAGTGCAATGCCAGACATCCAGCAGGCATCCATTACGTGCTATTGACAAAATGAATTGTATGAGAACAGTTTTACCAACCGTAGAATATTCTCAGGCTGTCTGCAATAGCTCAGGAACTTTCTGCTTTGCAGTATACGTGTTTCAAATAATAGGTTGCTTAGTGACATGGTGAAGAGAGCTAGCTTTGGAGTCAGCCACTTAAGCATGACTGTGATAGGATGAGTTCCTCCTCATTAAAAAGAAGAAAATAATACCTCCTACCTCATTGGATTTTGTGGCAGTTAAATGAGATAATAATGTACAATACCCAACATAGCGCCTGGGACATAGTAAATGCTCAGTAATTTCTAGTTGTTATCTTAGTGATTGTTAGCTTTTGTTCCACTCTTTCTGTTCCTACTTTCTATGCTACAAATCTGTAGATTGCTTCATTTAATCTCTTTTTGAAATTGAATGCTTTCCACTGTGGCCTCTGTTTAAAAAAACATGCCTTCTGAAAAAATAACTTTACAAAATGTCTGGGAATTCCTCAAGTAGCTACTGAGAAGTTTCATAGCCTACACCTACTTTCAGGGAGAAAATGCCCATGCATATTATTTTTCATTAATCAAATGTCCTTTCTTTCACACTTCTTATCATCCACCCTCACTTTAATCAAATGTTCCCAGACTTTAAAACGTAGTAATACAGGGCTTCCCTGGTGGTGCAGTGGTTAAGAATCTGCCTGCCAATGCAGGGGACACGGGTTCGAGCCCTATCCTAGGAAGATCCCACATGCCGCGGAGCAGCTAAGCCCACGAGCCACAACTCCTGAAGCCCGGGCACCTAGAGCCCGTGCTCTGCAACAAGAGAAGCCACCACGATGAGAAGCCCGCACACCACAACGAAGAGTAGCCCCCGCTCACCGTAACTAGAGGAAGCCCGTGCACAGCAACAAAGACCCAATGTAGCCAAAAATAAATAAATAAAATAAATAAATTTTTTAAAAAATACCTTTAAAAAAATAGTAATACAAAGCTACCCTTTTGTTGACTACCTTAAGTTTTGTATTTCACTCTTTCATGCATATTTACATTTGACTAACAATGGTTTTCCAGATGTTTTGGAAATAATTCTTGACTCCTGTCAGTCTACAGGACATGTTTTCCACCTGCCTGGATAGTGCTTGGTACATAAAAAGACATATTATCTAATATCTTTTGAATTAAGTGTTTTAAATCAAAAACACATCAACTAAGCTTTAGAAGAGTAATCTTCCTAGTATTTCAATGATTTACTAATATTAATAGGAAAAGGAAGTTATTGGTGAGTCTGAAGAAAATTATTAAATTAGAATTTACACTAAAAGCCAGACTTTCACATCATTATCATAATAATTTAAGGAGTACAAATAAAAGAGTACCTATAACAAGATATATGTCCACTTTGCCTGCCAGATGCCAAAATTTTCACTATGTATGCATTTGTATATTAAATTTATGCATTTCACAAGTATACATTGAGTGCTAGCCAAGCCCTGGGGGCACAGTGGTAGGTGCTGAGAAACCAAATATTAATAGACATTGTCCCTGCCCATAAGGAAAATTTCTTCCTAGTTAATTAGCAGGTAAGCAAATAGAAAAATTATAATTCAATGTCATTAGTGCTATATGGAGGACTATACAAGGGGCAAAGGAAACACAGAAGAAGGAACCTAGGCCTACCCTCAAGGAAAGGCTTCATATCAGAGACAGTTCTTGAGTTGAAAATTGAAGGATAGGTAGAAGATTGGCAGACAATGCGAAGGTGGGAGAGAGAGAAGGAAGGGAAGAGTTTTACACAGAGGGCCTAGAATGTACATGGGCATGGAGACATGATGTGTTGGGAAGGCAGCTGTGGTTGAAGGGAGTGTGAAGAACCATTGGTGGGAGACAGGCATGTTCAGCTGTGTAGGGGAAATGGATCACGCCAAGGGCTGTAGTCAACCCAGGGATCTACTGGGAACGGATCCACTTCTAAGCTCTCTCACATGGTTGTTGGTAGGATTCAGTCCTTTGTGTGTTGTTGGATTGAGGGCCTCAGTTTCTTGCTGGCTGCTGGCTGGAAGCCTCCCTCCATTCCTTGCCACATGGGCCCCTCCATAGGGCAGCTCACACCATGGCAATTGGCTTCTCTTGAAGCAACTAAATGAGGGAGAAAGAAGGCCAGCAAGATAGAAGCCAGAGTCTTTTTATACCTTTTTTTTTTTATAATCTTGGAGTGGCATCCCATCACTCAAAGAGAGGTGATTAACATAGAACACAAATACTAAGAGGTGAGAAAGATGGGTATTTGGGATTGGTGCAGTTACATAACTTTAGTGTTCAGTTATGAATTCAGAAAAGCATCTACAATTTATATTTGTTCTCCAGACCAGCTCTGTGCTTTCCCCTGGTCTCATGCCTTAGTCTAAAAATGGAACACGATGGAAAGGGGAAGAAGTGACTAAAAAAAACAAGACCACATGAAGTGCATATGGTGGCAATAATGTTTGGCAACAGTGAAGCAGCTGTGGGCTGGTGCAGATCTGCAGTGCTTAACACAGTGGTGCCCCCTGAAAGTGGCTGGACTAATGGTTCTGACAACAGAAGAAGGGCCCTTATGCAACAGTGCAGGCAGAGGTGGCTTCAGCAGGCACTGGAGGTTGAGCTCATTTGTTTTGAGCCTGTGAGAGACATCTCAGTGATAGGACAAGCTTGGAGAGCAATAGAGGTCCCACTGTGTTGAGTAGAGATGAGGGCCATAGAGCTAGAGTTCAATGTTAACGTGACCTGTTTTATCTCCCAGGCAAACAGAAGCTACCTATGTAGGTAAAGCTTTCACTGGAAAGAAGGAAAAATCATTGGCTAGCTAGTTTTCGGTGAATGAGAAGTTGACTGTGGTCCGAGGTCTTAAAGTGGCAGGCAATGCACTGAATTCAGAACAGCTATTCCTAGGTTCCTCTTGTTTCTTCTCCACAACCTCTGAGAGGCTTAGGCTCGGAGTCAAAATCTTCACTTATCAAAAAAGTGCAGGAGTTGGGACTTCCCTGGCAGTCCAGTTGTTAAGACTCGGTGCTTCTACTGCAGAAGGCACGGGTTCGATCCCTGGTTGGGGAACTAGATCCCACATACCTAGGATCCCACATGCCGTGCGCCCAAAAAAAAGTGCAGGAGTGACATGGCAAGGTGTGGGGTGATAGGGATGGCTTGGCTTTTTGTTTTTTTTAATATCTATTTATTTATTTGTTTACTTTGGCTGTGCCAGTTCTTAGCTGCAGCACGCCCGATCTTCGTTGCGGCATGTGGGATCTTTTTTATTTTTTTAATTGCAGCATGTGGAATTCTTAGTTTCAGCCTGCATGCCAGATCTAGTTCCTCCACCAGGATGGAACACGGGCCCCCTGCATTGGGAGCTCAGAGTCTTACCCACTGGACCACCAGGGAAGTCCCTGGCCTAGTTTTTGTTAATAGTTTTTCCTAAAAGCAAGAAGGGAAATGAAAGCTAAGTTGTGACAGATAGAGGTGAATTGTCAAGATATTACGTGGCTTGCATATAGAGCCTTATGTCATTTAGATCTCGCTCCATACACACCATTACTTAAACCAGTGCTTGATGAATATTTATATGTTTAATGTAAGGATATTTTGCAGAGTAGAAAAGCCACATTTACTAGATCGTGTGCCTTATTTCCAATAATCACAGACTTTCATGACATGAGGGATGATTTAGTTTTGGAGGTTAGATTGTGACTGAAGGCAGTGTTAGTCACCTGGGTGACTGCTAGAATACCAGATACAGTAACTAGAATTAATTAAAAGTCCTTTAAAAATTTGCCTTATGGGGGCTTCCCTGGTGGTGCAGTGGTTAAGAATCCACCAGCCAGTGCAGGGGACATGGGTTCGAGTCCTGGTCCAGGGAGATCCCACATGCCGCGGAGCAACTAAGCCCGTGCGCCACAACTACTGAGCCTGCGTGCCACAACTACTGGAGCCCGCACGCCTAGAGCCCGTGCTCCGCAACAAGAGAAGCTACCGCAAGGAGAAGCTCACACACCACAAAGAAGAGTAGCCCCCACTCACCGCAACTAGAGAAAGCCTGTGCGCAGCAATGAAGACCCGACGCAGCCAAAAATAAATAAATAAATTTATAAAAACAAAATAGCATATACCTCCAACATTGATGAGTTTCTTTGAGGATGCCATTGGTTAATATTTTTAAAATCATAATTGAAGTTGATTTCTTCAAGAAACGTCAGCATCTTATTAAGAAGGATCTGGCACATGAAGCATTGAAATGAGTTCCCTGCAGTTCTGTCTATTATGTTTTAGGAAGTCAGGCATGTTTCTCTTGGGCTGAGGCTGGGAGCCAGCTCTGCATGTGTTCTTTGTTCCCGAGCATCCCTTTGCTTTCCTAGCAGTTATTTCCATAACCCACAGCCCCTCCAGGGCATTGGAGCCAGCACCATGAAAGGGGGTTAATTTACCTCCACATGCCATGTATCTGCCTCCTGTCAAACAAAATTACATTTCCTGAAATCCAAGTGGAATGTAGGGTCATAATAAGCTTAGGTGTGATGAATGTGAGAGGACTAGATTGTCTGTAGTATGAAAGAAAAATCAAAATGGAGTCAGTGTTGCTAAGAGAGCTCTCTAAAATGGAGCAAGAAAGTGTGACTTATGCATGTCTCAGGCTGGATGGAATCTGACCTTTTGACCTGATGATGTCATCCAGAACACCTGCCAGAAACTCAAGATACTTATTGGACCCTTACCCTAAAATAATTTGTGATAGTCTATCTACTTATGGGACCCCCTACACTAAAACAACTTGTTATTCCTGAAGGACAAATATTTCCTGACTGCAGTCAGAGTCAATCACAGTTCTCTCCAGGCAACTCTTAACAGCCTGGTGGCTTTTCTTCTTTGTAAGTCCCTGATGCTTTCTCTTCCTCAGAACACTCTTTCAGAGTTACCTGAATCTATGCCTCCCAAATTACAATTCTTAAGACTCCAAATAAACTCTTATTTGTAGCCTCCTGCGTTATTTTTTGTTTTTGTTGAAGTAGAACAGAACTGGGTTCTGTGAAGAGGGTGCAGTAAAATAAAGATTTATGGAACTCTTCCTGAGGTTTTTTTTTCCCTTTTGAGAAGGGATCCACTTAAATTTTTTGTGACATTACAGCTTTTAAAAATATTTACCCATGTTTACCCATGAAGTCCTGAGAGGATTTGTTGAGAGTTAAAGCAGGTTTGTTAGTGGGAGCCCTTCCCCATAGATGCGTAGCCAGGGGAGCCCTCCAGTGGGAAAAGGCTGCCTTGGCCTCCCTGCTAGACCTTGAGGACTTGGCCAGAGCCTTTAGCCTCCTTAAGCACTTCTCTCTCTCTCTTTTTTTTTTTAATGTTTATTGGAGTATACTTGATTTACAATGTTGTGTTAGTTTCAGGTGTACAGCAAAGTGAATCAGTTTTATATATATATATATATATATATATATATATATATATATATCCGCTCTTTTATTTAGATTCTTTTCCCATATAGGCCATTACAGAATACTGAGTAGAGTTCCCTCTGCTATAGAGCAGGTTCTTTTTAGTTATTGATTTTATATATAGTAGTGTATATATGTCAATCCCAAACTCCCAATTTATCCCTCCCCCACCTTATCCCCTGGTAACCATAAGTTTGTTTTCTATATCTGTGATTCTACTTCTGTTTTATAAGTAAGTTCATTTGTACCTTTTTTTTAAGATTCCACATATAATCGATATCACATGATATTTGTCTTTCTGTGTCTGACTTACTTCACTCAGTATGACAATCTCTAGGTCCATTTATGTCGCTGCAAATGGCATTATTTTGTTCTTTTTAATGGCTGAGTAATATTCCATTGTATATATGTACCACATCTTCTTTATCCATTCCTCTGTTGATGGACGTTTAGGTTGCTTCCATGTCCTGGCTATTGTAAATAGTGCTGCAATGAACATTGGGGTGCATGTATCTTTTCAAATTATGGTTTTCTCCAGGTATATGCCCAGGAGTGGGATTGCTGGGTCATATGGTAATTCTATTTTTAGTTTTTTTAAGGAAACTCCATACTGTTCTCCATAGTGGCCATACCAATTTACATTCCCACCAATGGTGTAGGAGGGTTCCCTTTTTCCACACCCTCTCCAGCATTTATTGTTAGTAGATTTTTTGATGTTGGCCATTCTGACTGGTATGAGGTGATACCTCATTGTAGTTTTGATTTGCATTTCTCTAATAATTAGTGATGTTGAGCATCTTTTCACGTGCTTTTTGGCCATCTGTATGTCTTCTTCAAAGATATGTCTCTTTAGCTCTTCCACCCATTTTTTGATTGGGTTGTTTGCTGTTTTGATATTGAGCTGCATGAGTTGTTTGTATATATTTTGAATATTAATCCCTTGTCAGTTGCTTCATTTGCAAATATTTTCTTCCTTTCTGAGGGTTGTCTGTTTGTTTTGTTTATGGTTTCCTTTTCTGTAAGCACTTCTCTTTTTACTTTCAATAAAAAGTCATTCCAGCTTTTTATTTATTCTAAATAATCCTCAAAAAAAAAAGTCCTTAAATTATTGTCAATGGCTGAAAAAAAAAAACCTTTCTTCTATTCACAACACTTTGACATCAAATGTGTCTGTATAGGTTTCCCACATCAACCACCTCAACTCTCTGGCACCAGATGGGTGTCCTACAATTCAATTCTGACACCAACTACCCAGAGCTTGCTCAGACCCTAGAGGTTAGGCACTCAGTCCCCTAAGACTACAGCCCTCCTTTAGAAGTTTAAATGCTCATCACAAGTAGTAGGTCCCCAGGTTACCCACACTTCTTTCCAACTTGGCTACAAATTGGGGGTTTCCATGACCCCCTCCTCAAGTTTGATAATTTGCTACAGCAGCTCACAGGCCTCAGGAGAACACTTACGTTTACTAGTTTATTATAAGTAATATAATAAAGGATAGAGATGAACAACCAGGTGAAGAGGTACATAGGCAAGGACTAGGGCTGGAGCATAGGAGCTTCTGTCCCTGTGGAGTTTGGGAACTCTGAATGAACCTTGTTGTTTAGGATTCTTATGGAGGTTTCACTCCACAGGCATGATTGATTAAACCATTGGCCATCGGTGATTAGCTCAGTCTCCAGTCTCTCTCCCCTCCTGGAGGTCAAGGTAGAAAAGTCAGGGACTAAATCAAATATTATAACAAAAGATGCTCCTATCACTCAGGAAGGTTGTGGAACCACAAAGTCTTCCTTCCACAACATCTGGAATTCTATGTGACACACAGGGACACTTGCAGTAAGGAAGGTGGATAAAAACCATGAAGAACCTCCCAGAGGTAAGGTTTGCTGTCAAGTGACTTACAAAATCTTCCTGTTTTCAGAGGTTTTGGATTTTCAAAATGAGGATATGAGATTGAGGGCCTGTAATACATATAAAAGTGCTTAGAATAGTGCTGGGCACATGGCACTTAATAAATATTTGCCATGTTGATTACACTGAGAGGGTTCTGTAACTAAGGAACTGTACTTTGGGAGCTCAGTTTCA